>NC_133204.1:22069912-22089912 GCF_958299795.1 Porites lutea
CTGGCACAATTCAGAAGTAGCCAAGTCCTCATTCAAGGAGACTACGTTGACTGAGTGCAATTTTCGGTAAGAAACTTTCCGCACAGAAAGTGGTGGCTTATCACAGCGGATAGAACAAAGGACAGTTGCATGGTTGCAAACAGTTGCAAACCTTGTTGGAGTGAAGTAGTCAGATATGCACCGTGGGGTGTCATGGGTGTCGATGAAGTGTAACCTCCTCCGAGATACGCAGAGTGTTGAGTCACAGGGGGTAAAGACTGTGATACAGAAACTGACGACTGCGTGACGGCAGGAACTGAAGAAACTAATGGCCGCGAACCAAGTGCTGAAGTCTGTGTTACAGAAACTGAAATAGGTGCTGAAGACCGCGTGAGGAAACTAGAAGACTGCGTGGCAGGTGACGAAGATTGTGTTACATGACCTAATGACTGTGTGAAAGACATTGAAGACTGTGTTACAAAACTTGATGGCTGCGTGACAGACGTTGAAGACTGGGTTACAAAACCTGATGACTGCGTGACAGACGTTGAAGACTGTGTTATAAAACTTGATGACTGCGTGACACGTGTCGGAGACTGTATTGAAGAAGAAACTTGTGGCTGCTTTTCGAGTAATGAAGATTGCTTGACAGAACTTGACGTTTACGTGACACTTGCTGAGGAATTTGTCACATGAGACGAAACAGAAGCAAAAGGTTTTTGTTCGTATAAAAAACTGTCTATGATGCTTCCAAAGCCCTTGGGTGTCACCTGTGATAGCGACTCGTCTTCGTTGTTTTCATCTCCCGCATTCAAAGCTACTTGATAAACTGCTTCTTCGGCGAGTGTCTCACTTAGTTCTTGTTGAAGCTTTAGCTTAGCGAGGGTTTTCTCTTGTTCTTTGATCGTGTCAGCAAAAATTATCTTTTGTTCTAGAGCAGCTCTTTTGGCCTTAAGGCCTAGCAATTTGCTTACGCTGGACGAAGAAGAGATCCGGGATCCGTAAGAAAAGTTTGATTTCGTTTCCTCCTTTACTTCCAAGTTCTTGCGCGAACTTTCTCCCAGGAGCCTTGAAGCTCGTATTGCTGCCGAGTTATTTCATTTATCTCCTCTGCTTCCACGGTTAGGTTCATCCAGTTGATAAATCCTTGTATTGCGTTGTCTACAAGGCTTTTAAGCTTTTGTAATTCGCTCCGTATAAAATCAGGGTTGCCAATATCACAAATTGATTTCTCGAAGGATACGAGCTGGAGACGAAATTCTTCCTTTCCTTTCAAGGCAGCTTTCCTCTTTAGATGTACCGTAAACTCATGACCTCTATCGGTCATCTTGCGAACACGGGTAGGTCTACCAGCAAACTGATCCAGGTTGCAGCAGTCGACAACAAACTTGACTAAACTAACGTTCCTTTGAACCAAAGGCTTTGACTATGCCAGCGCGGGTCCGAAATCCAAAACACCCATTTGACTTGAACAGATTATCATAGCTTTAATCACAAATCCACACACGTAATACATCTCCAAATCGCTAAAGAAGTGAATCTGTCAAACTAGATATACAGATGTACAGTTGGTATACAGAAGAACTGGAAAACGGCAAGCAGAAAGGTAAAAACTTACGCCTCTCCGGGCTCTAGCATCGGGCCGCGTGGTCGATAACATAACAAAACTAGCGCGCATGAGCAGAAATCTGCGACGCATACATGACGTAAAAAAGGGCGGAACACGGGTGCCGCTACAACTAAGGTTAAATATCCTTTAGAAATGTAGTGGAGCTAAATGTGTTCAAAGTCGGGTGCCAAGACTTAATAAATAATGAGGGGTCTATTGTTACGGTAGGAAAATCTCACAAAGCATACGAAACAACCGAGAAAATGAAAATGGCCAAGCAAGCTACAACTAAAACATCTTTTCTGACCCTATACGGCTCGAAGATCAGTATTGTGGTGACAGCCATCTTACCAAATAACGAAGGAGATTGTGATACGAATGACTAAACCTCATTTTTCTACCTTTAACTGCCTCAATTTCCATCTTTCAAAGTATCCACAGCATAAGCCTCATGGTATATAGTTATGGATTTTGACTGACAATTTACGTGATCTATGCTTACTATTCCATGGATTACTAAGGTTAAATATCCTTTAGCTTCCTTTAGGTAAGTAAGTTTTGTCTAATTTTAAATTTTGGTACCACAGGTTTAGTATGACGAAGTATTCGGTGAAAATGTAAATTAATATACATATCATAAGAAGTTACGTTTCAAAACTCTAGTCCAATCAGAAGTGTTGCGTTTAAAGCAATCAGAACACATTGATTTTGCATTTCGATGCATTGACTTATTACCGGTCACTGAAAATCAAATGACACTTACGACATGATGTATCGGAAAGATTCCTTATAGAAAACAAGAAAGAAGTTCGAAATTATCACCTGAACGACCAAAATTCATAACTTTATCTTTTGACAGTTTAAATAATTACTGTCAAAGTCTTTTTATTATAAAAAATAAAATAAAATAAGCCCCACCTTAGGCATATAGGAGTTGAAAATCGAATACTTTGGTGGGGAACTATCTATAATATATTAATCAATTATAAAGAAAGGATTCTTCATGAAATTACTAAATTCAAAAAAAACTTGAAGCTGCGTAAGAAAAAATTTGATTGGAAAAGTAAGGTCAGAAACCTACTAAAGCTAAATTTGTTGTAAGTCGGGAGCTAAGACTCAAAAAAATATGCGAGGTCTTTTGGTACAGTAGGAGAAACTAAAAAACCATATGAAACTACCGGCAAAATGGAAATGGCTAAGCAAGATACAACTAAAACATCTTTTTTGACGACATCCGGCTCGAAGATCAGTATTGTGATGACAGGCATCGTACCAAAAACCGGAGGAGATTATGATGTGAATAACTAAAACTCATTTTTCTATCTTTAACGGCCTCAATTTCCACTTTCAATGTATCCACACCATAATCCCCGTGCTATACAGTTGTGGAGTTTTTATAATGTACCTGATCTATGCATATTACTCCACGGATTATTAAGACTAAATATCCTTTCGGTAAGTAAGTTTTGTCGAATTTAAATTTTGGTATCACGGGTTTACAACGATGTAGCATTTAGTGAAAATGTAAATTATAGTACATGTCGAAAAAAGTTTTGTTTCAAAAATCTAGTCCAATCAGAAGTGTTGTGTTTCAAGGAATCGGGACAAAGTTATTATGCATTTCTATGCAGTGACTTATTGACCGTCACTGGAAATAAAATGGTACTTAATTACGATCTGATGTATCGGCAAGAGTCCATATGGAAAACAACAAAAAGGAAGTATGAAATTATGACGTGTACGACCAAAATTCATTATTTTATCTTTTGATGACAGGTTCATTATTACTTTTAAAGTACCTTTATTATAAGACCCATCTTATGCAAATATGTGTTATAACATCGTATGTGGTGGACGGGTACTATCTATAATTTAATTGTTTATAAAATCAAATCTTGCATATGTCATGGCCAACAGGCGGGAATGGGACAGACTTATAAAATAAGTGCAGGTGCGCCCGAAATAGATAGAAAATGAAATGATACTTACCAACTGATGTGTCGGCAAGAGTCCATATAGAAAACAAAAAAAAGAAGTAAGAAATTATGACGTGACAATCAAAATTCATTACATTTTCTTGTGACAGGTTAATTATGACTCTTAAGGTCTCTTCATTATAAAACCCATCGTATGCAAATATGAGTTATAACATCGTATGCGGTAGTCGGGTACTATCTATAATGTAATTAATTATAAAGAAAAGACCCTCCATGAAATTACCAATTTCAAAAAAGTTTAAACTGCGTAACAAAACATTTGTTTGGATAGGTAGAGTCAGAAATGTAATAAAGGTAAATGTCTTGTAAGTCAGGTGCCAAGACTTGAAAAATAATGGAGGTCTATTGGTACAGTAGGAAATCTCACAAACTATTTAAAACTGACGAGAAATTGAAAGTGGCAAAGCAAGCTACAAGCAAAAAATCTTTTTTACCCTACCGGGCTCAAAGTTCAGTATTGTGGTGACAGCCATCGTACAAAAAAACGACGGGGATTATGATATGAATGACTAAAACTCATTTTTCTACCTTAACCGTTTCAATTTCCACTTTCAAAGTATTCACAGCGTAAGCCCCGTGATATATACTTGTGAATTTTGACTGGCAATGTACGTCATCTATGCTTTCTATTCCGGGGCTCACTAAGGTTAAATATCCCTTAGAAATGTAGTGGAGCTAAATGTGTTCAAAGTAGCGTGCCAAGACTTAAAAAATAATGAGGGGTCTATTGGTACACTAGCAAAATCTGACAAAGCATATCAAACAATCGAGAAAATAAAAATGGCCAAGCAAGCTACAACTAAAACATCTTTTCTGACCCTATACGGCTCGAAGATCAGTATTGTGGTGACAGCCATCTTACCAAATAACGAAGGAGATTATAATGCGAATGACTAAAACTCATTTTTCTACCTTTACCGCCTCAATTTCCACTTTCAAAGTATCCACAGCATAAGCCTCGTGGTATATAGTTATGGATTTTGACTGACAATGTACGTGATCTATGCTTACTATTCCAGGGATTACTAATAGTCCATGGGCCAGAAAGTGAAACCCTCCCCCCCCCCCCTCGGGGAGTTTTGAAGACATGTATTATTTCAAAGCTTCACCCCAGGGTATTTGAAAAATGCATGTTTGCATTTGATTGGTTGGTGGGTGTGGCTGTGCAGCAACATTCTTTTCTTCAGCAAAGAGCCACAGGTTACCCACACCAAGAGGTAAGTTTACCTCTTCTGAAACACCATTACCGACAAAAAGTTATTTAAGGTAAAGTTTTTTTTAATCTTATATGTAAGTTAAAATTTTCTACTTTACTTTTAAGCTCCAAAAACTATTACTGCGCATGTCACAAGTTTAATTTACCCTTTACTTGGATACGTAACTAACACCTCTTACGACAGTTTTAGTAAAAAAAATCTCTCTAAAATGTCTAACCTACATGAAATTTTGGTAGTTACTGGCCAATGAGAATGTATTACCTACTGAATGATGACTAATCCCTAGTTTGCTGCTTATGCAATATTTCCAAGCCGAAGAGACGTTAACAGCGCTTTGTAAGGTGCTCTATAAGTTTTCCACGGCACTGCATTTTAGTATTTTGTTCAAGCTTTTTATGGTACATTAGTTGTAACAAAAAAAACTAGTTAATCATTTCGTGCATTTTATTTCAAGACTCATATCGTATTTCTCTATTTGATATCCCATGAGACACAGTCCACCTTTTCCCTATCCCACAATCCTTTGAGACTCAGATTCAGAAGAATTCAGTGATGTAATTGTACGTATGAGTAGTTTTCATCTTACCTGCGCATTCACGGGTGCCTTTGGAAAGAAAAAGACATGAAGTGGTTTTGAAGAAGTTCTCATCGAATCAGGGATCTGTGCAAGTGGATTGATAGAGCAAGTTTTGACAGGCAAACATTATAACCACGCCCTTCGTGCGCACAAGGTTGTCTACAAAGCTTTGGAACGAATTCTTCTTCAGGTCTACGACTCGTTGCATGGATGTCTTTTTGATAAGCAAAGGGTTACAATATTGGACCATCTAGCGAAGAACTCGTGCAAAGATAACCTTTTAGAATATATGTTTAGCAAGTGAAAGCTGTAACAAGTCCCAGGACCGTTATGATAAATTCAAAGAAACTGTTCGGCAGGGCGCGCTTGGCAAGACAGCTCAGTTTTGGTTGAGCTACATGGAAAAGGTAGGCCTGATTCTACAGTTCCATCGAGCGGCCAAAGAGAACTGCCTGACGCTTCACCTAGCAACCCTCCAAAGAATGCGCAGCATGTTTTTCAGCTTCGATCATCCAAAGTATGCAAGATACTCTGCAATCCTTTCACAATTGAAGATAAGGACACGCTGTATTGTCCGTCATCCGGTACTCCCGTGCCCTCGGATGTGGAGAATGACATTCTAATGTCTGATGAAATTGACAGGAAAGCCCACAAGCAGTTCGTTCAGGACAGGTTTGTAGACGAACCCGTCAGCTTTCACGCGCCAGTGAAAAAGCAAAATCTAAAAACCTTTTGCAAATCAAGCCAAAACTTCACTACTCCAAGGAAAGGCAAGAAAGAACATAGAAATAACTGCACAAAGAAACGTTTTGGGGCAACCTGTTATACTGGCACTACAGCCTGAGCTTAGCCTGGAACGCGTACTAAGGGTGCTTTCCAAAAGTCAGAACTGGCCGGCAAGAACCATGGCCAGACCAGACATTTTGGCAACGAAATAGGCTTTTTCCGAGAGGTTTTGCTGAAAAACATCTCTTTTGTGCATAATTAATATTTAGGGTTTGATGTGGATAGTAAGGTTTGATTAAAAGTGAAATTCTCATTGCGATGGGAATGGGCCGGCCGGTCAGTTCTAACAAATGAAAAGCGCCCTAAGTTATCCGCTTGGTCCTGTTCCTTGGCAACTCCAGAAGGAGCAATGATAAAAACTGACAAAGCTAAACTAATGCATTGCCTGGAGGACAAATCGCACCTGGCCCAGAGACCCACTGTGGGATTTCAATGATACATAGTAAACGGAATGCTTTGCTGCAAGCAATGGTTTCTCTTCCGAGCACGTTCGGAGAGCTACCTGAGTATGTTTTTCAGCAACTACCCAGAGCACAACGCGTTGACTTTGTAACAGACTCCGATCATCCTCGTTCGATAAAAGAATTAGAGCGATCAATAAGAGGTTCTTCACAAACACATCTAGTGAAAGGACGTTCCACTAAAGTTCCTCGTGACTGGAAAAAGTTCTTGCGTAATGAAGAAAACAAAAGGCGCTTGTGCAGTTTCCTCTTAGAGGAGTGGAAAAAGGGAAAATGTGCTCCGAAGCTGCAGGGAAAACATTTAGTTTTCGTTAATGAGAGGGCATGCATCAGCTTAAAGGTATCGATGGAAAGAATGTAGTTACAGAGGAAGTTGAGAAGTTGTGCTCTTCAAACGAGGAGGCCGATACCAGAATTATCTTGCATTGAAATGATGTTGCTGCCAATTCACCAGAAAGCTCGGTTATACTAGTGAGATCCCCTGATACCGACGTGTTCATTTTACTTCTAAGATTTGTACGTCATATAAACCAGACAGTGCTGTTTGACACTGGAACTGGTGACAAGCGCCGACTTGTAAATATTCAAGCTGTTGCTAAAGATCTCGGAGATGAGATTAACTGGTTCTTGTAGCTCTCTACCCATTTACAGGTTGCGATACGACCAGTGCTTTTGTGAGAAGAGGGCAAGTGAAGCCGCTCACACTCCTCAAAAACATCCTGAGTTTCTTCCAGCGTTTCATGCTCTAGGATCGAGAGTTGACATAGAAGACAGAGCATATAAAGATCTTGAAAAGTTCACGTCTGATGTACGGAAGCAAGTTGGGTGACATCAACTCTCTCAGATACGCAAAATTTATTGAGAGATTCAGTGTAAGGCCAGGAGAGGTACTGACAAGCTACAACGGTGTTGACATGGGCCTTCTTCCACCTCGTCGAGAGAGTCTGAAAATGTATGTGAGAAGAGCAAATTATCACGCGCTCATATGGAAGAAAGCTTATCAGGCAACACCAAGTATCCCAGGACCAGACGGGCATGGCTGGAACACTAACGTCGAAGGTGAGCTTGAAATCTGCTGGACGAACGACAGTCTCATGCCTCAGGAACTCGCAGACATCATAACCGACCCTTTGAGTCCATCTTCTGAGGATGAAGAAGATGTTACTGTCGATTACGAAGATATTAGCGATGTTGTTTTTGAAAATGACTTTTGATAAACTTGTTCAAAGAGAAAATGTGGCTCTACAGGTGACTTTTCGTGCACTGAACATGAAACCTGAAACAAAGTTAGGGACATTACTGCCCAGTTACGCTTAAATCTAACACGCATCTACTAAATTAATGAAGGGGATTAAATTTGCAAAAGGTTTATTCACAAAGGTTTTCACAGTTGCAAAAGTGCTCCATGGCTATTGTCCACTATTTTACATATATTCCTCTTTACCTTGTGACATGCGCAGTAGTAGTTTTTGGAGCTTAAAAGTAAAGTAGAGAATTTTAACTTACATATGAGATTAAAAAAAGTTTACCTTAAATAACTTTGAGTGTTATTTTTGTCGGTAATGGTGTTTCAGAAGAGGTAAACTCACCTCTTGGTGTGGGTAACCTGTGACTCTTTGCTGAGGAAAAGAATGTGCTGCACAGCCACAGCCACACCTACCAACCAATCAAGTGCAAACATGTGTTTTTCAAATACCCTTGGGTGAAGCTTTGAAATGTTACATGTCTGCAAAAATCCCCCGGGGGGGGGGGTTCACTTTCTGGCCCACGGACTATAAGGTTAAATATCCTTCAGCTTCCTTTAGGTGAGTAAGTTTTGTCTAATTTTAAATTTTGGTACCACAGGTTTAGTATGACGAAGTATTCGGTGAAAATGTAAATTATTATACATATCATAAAAAGTTACGTTTCAAAAATCTAGTCCAAGCAGAAGTACTGCGTTTAAAGCAATCAAAACACAGTTATTTTGCATTTCGATACATTGACTTATTACCGGTCACTGGAAATCAAATGACACTTACGAGCAAATGTTACCAAAAATCAAACATTTTCAAAATTTCGTGGCAACAGATCAAAAACCAATTTGGCCCATAATCTCATGTTAGGTAGACCTTAACGCAAGACAAAACATTGCATAGTTCATGTCACTAAATATCGATTAGTTTTCGAGAATATCGATAATCACTGAATTTTGTGAAAACGCCGCCTTTTCAATGTGAAATTTAGGGTGATTTACGACGCCTCGCGTTACAAAGTGAAACACTCTGGAGCAATAAAGTCTACCACATATTGTTGACCGATGTGAAAAAATACCGTTAAAGCAATTTTTATCAATTCTTGGCAATTTACCTTTAAAATCTAATTCAATTTGCCCGACCTATTTTTATCGAGAAGAAAACTTATCTAAAATTAGCCTTTTATTTAAGCTTGTGGTACTGCGTATAATTCGTTGAAAACCTAATGTTTAAAAGTCAAAGAGTTGTCCTTTTAGAGTCCCAAAGGATTTTTTGGGGAAATGATTCAGAGCGAAGAAATCGATTTTTAAAGTTGGATAAATTTCGGTGTTTCAACTTGTCCCAGGAGTGACATGACACTGCAACGCACAGAAGCACCTAAAAAGTTAAACATAAGACATTGAGTCCAGGTCTATTTTAACGTATAGAATCTAACCTTTTTGTCCTCACATCAATGATGGAGAAAACTGTATTTCTGAAGGCCGGTGTCGTTTGGTTCGTTAACCAGTCGTTCAAAATCATTTCCCAAAACATGATAGCGGCATGGTGGCATTGTTTGTTTTGCATGCTTTGGACGTTGGTTTTTGTTGTGCGTATTCACTACCTCCATTTTCCTCAAAAATGGTCTCAGAGTGCCTTTCGTAAGTCTTCTTTGCCGAAACATTAGTTTTGAACTGAGCAGCAAACCAAAGCGGAACCAAGAGATCTCAAGTGAAAAACATATGTTATCACGTGGGTGTTGTGAAATACCGCTTCATTCAAGTGAAATCTACAACTTCAGAAAAGCTGGATTGGAACATGGAACAAGTGTCTAGTGGATCTTAGCGATTTTTTTATTAAATATCAGAGTAAAAAAAAGAGGAAAGAAAAACAGAAACCTGTTTAAAAAACGAATAAAGGCAAAAGAGTGACAAATATGATCGCTATTGAAAAATCATTACCTGAGGAAACGGAAAAAATTTGTGGCGTTGCCCTCGGGGAAAACCTCGTGAAATCGGATAAAAACGTCGTCGCTATCGCTTTTTTTTTCAAATAAATTTAATTAAGAATGTCGGTACTAATTTAAAAACAGGTGCCAGTTTTTGTTTGTTTTGAGCGAACCGAGAGTATTTGTTTGCAGTCTAAAGGTAGAAATCTTCACTTTGTAACAGCTTTAGTGAAACGTTTGTAAACACAGAGAGTTGCGACGCGTGTTACTGATGTTGATGACGTCTTTCGTCAACTTAAGGAAATCATGCCAGAAGTCAACTCTATTTATATAAGGAGCGATAACGCAGGATGCTATCATTGCGCGTTTTCATTACTTTCAGTCTACCATGTTGCCCGCGAGCATGCATTTGAACTAAAGCGTTTTGACTTTTCCGACCCCCAAGGCGAAAAAGGATCTTGTGATCGTGAGGCCGCGACAATTAAAAGTCACATGCGCACCCATCTCAATTCAGGCCACGACATAGAGACAGCCTCACAAATGGTGACGGCCATTGAGTCACCTGGCGGAATTTCTGGTGTCCGCGCCGGTGACGGTGAGCGCGCCACAACCTGCTGGAAAGTTGACTCCAGTAAAATGGGAGGGAGTTAGTTTCATTAACAACATTGCATACACCAAGGAAGGTTTGCATGTTTGGAGAGCTTATGGAATTGGCCCAGGCAAATTTGTACCGTGGAGCAACTTCCGCCAACAATTTGGGAGTCTTCCTCAGCTAAACAAACAGAAACAGAGTTCCAGTGCTGAAGTATCTTTCCAAACTGCCAAAGCCAGGAGTAAACCAAAATAAAAACCGGTTTTAGAAGAGGCTCCACAGAAGAGAAATAACAGCGACGACGATGAAAGCTGTAACGACGAAGGAAGCGATCTGTTTTTCTGTCCAGAAGAGGGATGTGTCAAGTCCTTTGTACAATACTTATCGCTAGAAAAACAACTGGACTGTGGTAAACACAAGTATGCCCTGGAACACGAAACACTGTACGACAAGGCAATGACCACGTACGCCACCAAACTGGAGCGTGATCCTGGCGTCCTACCAGAAATAGTTGATGATGGTGCATCTATGTCAGTGGAGGTGATGGCTCCGTGCTACCGATGGGATGGGCTCTTAAGTCAACAGGAGTACAAAGAAAGAATCTCACGGTGGCGCAGAAAAACTATCTGACTGAAGTCTTTCAAGTTGGAGAACGCACTAGGCAAAAAGCATATCCAACGAGCGTCTCAAAGGCAATGCGAAGAGTAAAGCATAGTGATGGCTCTAATATCTTCGACAAGTGCGACTATCTCACACCACTACAAATAGCAGGATTTTTTTCTCGCTTGTCACCAAAGAAAACGTATAGTGTGGAACAATCCAGTGAGGAGGAAGAATCTGAAAGGAATGAGCTGATAACAGAGAAGGCAAACGAAGAAATGTCCAACGAAGTAACGAAAGCATTAGCTCTTCAGCATCCCATCATGTGCGAAACATACAACATCTGTGAGATCGTGGGTCGGTCTAGGCTGGCGAAGTTTTTGATACGAACACTGCAGAACATCTGTACAGCCTTTGAACTGGATGTAGCATCGATGACTGGCAAGCGCAAGCAGCCGTATATGGAAATTATTGAAGGCGTTGTGGCCAGGTTCGGCAGTAAAACTAGTAAGGCTGACCAGAATATGTAGAGATTAACCTACGAAATAGTCAGTGATGTCGAGAATGTCTTACTTAGGGTAAACTGAAATTGACGACTCTACGCTATGTGTGTCGTCTATAGAACTTTTTAGAGACACTCTTTTAAGAGTGACGACTGACGGGGGTTGTAAAGTGTCTGGTCAAAATTATCCTCGTAGCTTTTACGATAGAAGCCAGGGAAAAGCCAGCAAAAGGAAAAGTGTGGTAGGAAATGTAACAAGTCGTTATAAATTAGTTAAGTCTGTGAAGAGAAAGGGAATCACAGCCACACCCACAAAAGGAGAATCTTGCACATCTTCAAGTAGATTTAAGGGGGGATGGTCTAATGTAAAGTTTTTTCAAGCTATCTCGTGACTAACAATTTAAGGCCAATCATAAGGAATCTTCCAATTTCATTTTAAAATTATTTTTAACTGCATTACGTGATCAACCACGCCCTATTTTATCGAGAAATCCTTCCAGTTGAACCGCCCACTGGACAGAGAGCAAACCGTTCTCCTTTTGTAGGTCTACAGTGTCTAATAATAGTCTTCTTATAAAAACAGTTAGAGGAATGGAAAGAAGCCATATGCGTTTTCGTCCTGACGGTAACCTTGGTTAAATAAAGACTTGCACTAGTCAATGATTTCACTGATTTCGCATAGACTTTGTAGGGTCAATGCTTTGATATAGAAAAACTGGAGCTACACGTTTAGAAAGTGGTGGCAATCGTTAGTTACAATTTTTTAACACTGGAGGTTGGGGGGCGTAGTCGATCATGTGGCCAAGTAATTTGGATTTCTTTTTTCAATTCCTCGTGGATGTCTTTAACAATAGTTTTTGGAAAATATGCATTGTCTTTGATAAAATTAGTTTATCGAGGAATTCATTATCCGTGACCGGTCGTGTCCGGGTGATCCCGTTTAACCCACTGAGGCAATAATGTTCTTACCCTTTTAATAGCTGAAGACCACTACCGGACTGAATTATTAAAAAAAAAAAAAAAAAAAAACTAGGTGATGGTCAAAGCCAACAGTTAGTTTTTCCGAACTTGAGATGTGGCAACATCTTTCTTGTACAAGGCAATGAATTCGTCATGGCACCTGCATTTAATCATTTACATTTTCTAGTTTGATTTGGGGTAAAGCTTTTAGTAGACGTGTAAGAACTCGTTGTGTTTCATCTTTGACAGTTTTGAAATTTATTCAGAGGCTAGATCTTGAAGATGGTTTATGTGGTTTATCGTCGTAGAATATAGCTGAGGGTATAAAATGTAAAAACTGATATTGAAACTAAAAAGACTCGTTAGTTTGAAATGTTTAGCAGCAGCATTATATAACGGGTTCATGATTTTCCAGTCATAAAAAGTACGTGAGCATGAACTTCCGCTCTCAATTCCGGAAATAAAAATTGGTCACGCAACCGTTGAGTTGCAATAAATACATGTTCTGCGAATCTAACTTGCTGAGAACGCCCAGCTCCGTTTTGGCTACGTTCGCAAGGAAAATGTAAGTTGTTATTATACTATGAAAATGTGGAAGTCTTCATATGCTGGTAAAGAAGGTCAAAAGACCCTTTAATTTCATGATCAAAAGATTTGATTCTTGTGCGAAATTGTCACAGATTCAAGACATTTTTTCAATGTGTTAGTTTGAGACAAACGGCAAACGGCTTTTTTGCCTTTGGTTTGCTTATTAGTTCGAAACTGATTTTGGAGGAAAGGCAAACGGAAATAACTTTTTAAATCTGATCTCTGATCTTAAATTCAGAGATAATTGGTCGGGAAAACTTCCTAATCTCACGCTGGAGTGTAAACAAACATGAATCGACAACTGGGTTATCTTGACAAATTATCTTGTAGTTTGATTGAATTTTGTATCAAACGAAGGGACAGCAGCAATACAATCTATGTCTTTGACTTTAAAACATGTTGGTTAAATTTTTACGTCAATCCTGCTTTTGATTTAATGCTATCTGTGGAAAACTTGTATTTCTGTGTGTTTATTACATAAATTGGAAGGTCGGTTAAAACAGGGCATTGTATCCAACTTTAAAATTGAATTTCTTCGCGGTAAATCATTTCCCCAAAAAATCCTTTGCATATGTAAAAGAACGATTATTCGGCTTTCGAAATCCAGATTTTTCGACTTATTTCATTTAGTACCACATACTTAGATTAAAGGTTATTTTTTGGCACGTTTTCATCTTGAGAAAAGAGGGTTCGCGAAATGTAATTATATTTTCCAAGTAAATAGAAAAGAATTGCTCAATTTGCTTTTAACACATATTTTGGCATCATTCTACATGATTTAGTAGATTTTATTTCTCTAGAGTGTGTTATTTCGTTACGTGAAACATTCTTTTTCGACCGGAATTGTAAGTTCAAAACGTGGCAAATTCTCAGGGTTCGGTTATTATTGATTTTCTCGAAAACTAATCGATATTTAGCCAAAAGAACTATGCAGCGATTTGTTTTACATTAAGGTCTACCTTACCTGAGAATATGGGCCAAATTGAATTTCGAGCTGTTGCCACGAAATGTTTGACCGATGGTAACATTTGCTCTTACGACCTGATGTATCGGAAAGATTCCATATAGAAAACAAAAAAGAGTAGTATATAGTCGCATTTGGGCGGAGAAAATGAGGGGACAACGGGGGACAACGGGGATAATGATGTCATCGTTATCACCAAGCGAGTGAATTTCCAAACCTAACTAATTTTCCGAACCTAACTAATTTTCCTAACCTAACTAAATTTCCTAACCTATCCTATTGTTTACTTTAATGTTGAGGGTTAAATCAGTTGAGCGAAGTGTTTAGGGTTAAATTAGTTGGGCGCAGTGTTTAAGATTAAATCTGTCGAGTGAGTTTTCCAAAACCTAACTAAATTTCCTAACCTAACATATTGTTTATTTTTAACGTTGAGGGTTAAATCAGTCGAGTTTAATGTTGAGGGTTAAGTCAGTCGAGTTTAATGTTGAGGGCTAAATCCGTCGAGTTTAATGTTGAGGGCTAAATCAGTTGGGTACAGCGAAGTAAAAATTACCCTAACTTTAATTTCTTACCTTAACTATACATTCTTGAGGGTTAAATTTGTCAAACGCAATGAATTTATTTGGATTAATGTTGAAGGTTAAATCCTTCGAGTATAATGATTTAGGATTAACTCAGCGAATGCAAGTGAATTTTCTAACTCTAGCAAAGCGAGTGTTTATCTAATCGTTTTTTTGCACAGTTTTCAAGCGCAGAGCATTGTCACGGTTAAGTGATTACGGGCAAGTTTAGGCAAGCCCATTGACGTCACATAAATTTTCCTGACTCAGCAGAATTTGATACTATTTTTAGATCCTTCCACTGTCTGGAGGTATAAAAGGGGGTAACAAGTAAGCTAAGTCATTTGATTACGATACGTTGTACCGATCACAGCTATCACCATGCCGATTACTTACCCACGACCATGTCCAACCTGTAATAAGAAATTCAAGAACCGATTTACCTTTTGTCGTCACAAGAAATATTGCGGGACCGATGTTAAAGTACCATGTCTACATTGTGATAAGATGTTTTCAAGACAAGACAAAATGGTAGCTCATGTCAAAAAATTCCATTCGGAAGCAGCCAAGCGGAAGGCGGAAGAAAGTGCTGAACTAACAAGGATGGAGCTTTTACATGCAAACAAAGTACCACGTTTGAGTGTAGAACACCAGTCTGGAGGAGCTGTGACGACTCGTGGTATGAAACGTGTGTCTGAAGAAACCAATCCTGATGTGAAGGTTGCAAAGAAAGACCAGGAGATTGAAGCTGAAAAGTATGATACGACTGATGACGGTACGGATCCTGTAATTGATCAGAAGTTTACATTTACTCTGGATTACATGCGTGACCCAAAAACCGAAGAAGATTTAGGTGTGGAAGCCGTTCATGCATTGACGATAGGAATGGATAATTTAATGGATGACATGGAGATTGATAAAACCAAATATGACCTTGCGCTTCAAATAGGAAGCAAGGAACATTTTAAAGAATCCAGCAATACAGGTGAAACATGGCATATTCCAGCAGATGATTACTTTAATAGACTTCAATTGACACAAGCCATGCTGGGACATATTGCGAATGTCTTGAATTCAGGGGAATTTATTTCATCGGATAGAGGCTTTTCGGCGTCCATGGCTCTAATACACCGCGATGAAAAAGGAGGGAAAAGATCTGGTTACAAACCGGGTGAACGGATTTGGCAAGAATTGGTTAAAGAAATGCCGTGTGTGCACGAGATCAAAAACAACGATGAGTTATGCTGGGGCCGTGCCATCGTGGTGATGCGCGAGTATGCGAAACGTCAAGCGGGTGAGCCAAATTGTTACGAAAATGTGCGCAAAAACAGAGGCAAGAATACCCAGCAATTAAAATTGGCCAAACAGCTATACAAAGAAGCAGTTGTGCCAGAGGGACCATGTGGGTTCGAGGAAATTGAGAAATTTCAGACCTACTTGGGCCCGAAAGGATTTCAACTGATTGTCGTCGACCCAGTACGTGGTGGAGTGATTTTTACTGGAGAGACATTCAAGACAGCCCCGAAGGTGATACAGATTGTGAAAACCTATTATGAGGACAAGGACGGAGAAACCAAAGCCCATTATGATGGATTGTACAGTGTGGCACCCATTATGAACCGCAGTAAATTTTGTCGTTATTGTTGCAAAGGATATGATCACGAAGACGCAAAGCACCATAATTGTTTAAGGGCCAACTGCCCAAGTTGTAGGCGTCGAAGAAATAAAAAATCAGAGGGATGTCCCGACTACACAGGTTGGAGTAGACCGACAATCTCATGTTAAGTATGCAAGAGACAGTTCTATGGGGAAGATTACTACAAGGCACTTTGGTTCCAACGAAACAAGAAGAAACCAAAATGGAAGCAGATTTGATAGAACAAGTAGCGAGAGAAAATGATATTGTGATTCCACGTAAAAAAGTTATGAAAAGTGTGTGCGAGATGCATCGCAAATGTAACATTTGTATGGTAACTTACAAAGTGAAAGAAGGAGTGTCACATAAATGTGGCCACGGTCAATGTACCAATTGCCTGAATTATGTGGATCTGTATAGCCACCAATGTTTTATCGTGAGTGACAAATACAGAGCAAATAAATGGAGAGACATTGAGTTTAAGAAAGAACAACGTTGTCTCGAAGCCATCAAGGAAATGACTACTATAGACGGTAAAAAAGTTCAGGAGGTAGCGACAAGACCTATTACTTTTAAAGACTTCGAAGAAGAAAGGATGAAACAACAACAAGACCAAGAACCGCAGGAACAAGTAGGACCCACTAGAGAACAATCCATCGAGGCAGTGAAGAAAAAATTACAAGACTTGGGTGTAGATGTGGAAGAAATAGCAGATGATAAATTAGAGACTTTCTACTTGGATCATTACGTGTTGACAGGAGGCAAGAAAGAAAAACACAAAGAGTTGGTGTTTGCAGACATTGAATGTTGTATTGATGACAACAGGAAATTTACTCCGAACCTAATCTGCTTTGAACGAGAAACCTCAGACGAAAAATACCACTTTTGGGGTAGAATGTGTATTCGTTTGTTTCTTGAACAACTGACAAAGTGGGTAAAAGAAGAAGAAAAAATGAAAGGACCCAATACAGCGGAACTACAGGTGTACTTTCATAACTTTAGAGGATTTGATGGGGTATTCATCATCAAGCAGTTGTATGACATGAATCTCAAGGTGTCTAAAGTGTTGATGACGGGACAAAAGATTTTGTACTTTGAATGTGGACATCTCAAATTCAAGGATTCCATGTCTTTTCTCAATATGCCCTTAGAGAATTTCACCAAGACCTTTGGCTTGACAGAGTTGAAAAAGGGGTACTTTCCTCACAAGTTCAATAGAGAAGAGAACTTGAACTACGAGGGCCTCATTCCTGACCTGAAGTATTATGAGACTGAGTGCATGAACACCAAGAAAAAAGAAGCTGTAGAAAAATGGCATGGCGAGGAAGTTTTGAAAGGAGAGAGCTGGAAATTGAAAAAAGAACTGTTGGAGTACTGTCAGAGTGACGTAAAGTTGTTAAGAGAAGGCTGTCTAACATTTGCCAATGATTTTGAGAAGGAGTGAGGTTTTAATCCGTTGAAAGAAAATATTACGATAGCCAGTGCTTGCCATAACTTTTGGCGGAATAACCAAATGATTCCAGGATCTATTGCGGTGGAACCACCACACGGATGGAGCGGGGTGAAACCTGCTCAAAGCAAGAGTGGGTTTCAGTGGCTGCATGTCCAAGATCAGAAGCTCGGTGGCAACAGAATCAAGCATGCCGGGAACGGTGGCGAACAAACCCTTATGATAGAATCGTGAGGGAAAGTACGTGTAGATGGCTACGATCTGATCAAGAAAACCGTGTACGAATTTCATGGGTGTGAGTTCCATGGATGCAAAAGATGCAAACCAAACAATCGACATGTCAGAACTTGGCATCACCCTGACCACACCGTGGATGAAATGTTTGAATTGACAAAAAAGAAGACAGACGTGTTTCGGAAAGCAGGTTACACCGTGAAAGAAGAGTGGGAATGCAATTTTAAAAGGAAGCTTGCAGTTGATCCAGAGTTACAAGACATGGTGAAAAATTTAACGTGGATGGCTCCATTAAACCCAAAAAAGGCATTGTTTGGTGGACGTACGGGATTAAGTTGTTCCTACATGAAAGCTGAAAACGGTGAAATCATCGACTATGTGGATTACACGTCATTGTACCCCTGGGTCAACAAATATGGAACGTACCCACTAGGACACCCGCTCATCATGAAAAATCCAGTGGATCAAGACATTCAAAGTTACTTCGGTGTAGCAAAAGTGGATGTCTTGGCGCCGGAGAAACTGTTTCATCCGGTGTTACCCATGAAAATCGGTGAAAAGTGTATGTTTACTCTGTGTGCTACCTGTGCCCAAGAACAGCTAGATCAGCCTTGGCATGAAAGAAACAATTTATGTCGACACCGTGATGAGGAAAGGAAAATGACGGGTACTTGGTGTACACAAGAACTGAAAATGGCCGCACGTAAAGGTTACTCAATTTTACGTATCCATGAAGTCTGGCACTGGCCCGAGAAACAAAGAAAGACAGGGTTGTTTGCACCATACGTTAACAAGTTTCTCAAAGCTAAACAGGAAGCCGGCGGCTGGCCAAGTGATTGCGTGACCGACCAGCAAAAAGCAGAGTATGTGACAGAGTATGAAAAATATGAGGGGATTTTACTGGACAAAGAGAAGATTGTAGTCAACCCGGGACGTAAAGCAGTAGCCAAACTCATGTTGAACAGCTTTTGGGGGAAATTTGGCGAAGCCGACAATAAACCCACCACAAGTACCATCCAGAAAGTAGAGGACTGGGAAAAGTTAATAAACAATGACTCCATCATTGTTAAAAGTGTCAATGTTTACAGTGAAGACGTGTTGGAGGTCACTACAGTGAAAAAAGAAGGAGCATGTGCCCCGAATGTGAAAGGCAATATTTTTATTGCATTGTTCACAACAGCTTTGGCTAGACTCAAGCTGTGCGAAGCTTTGGATGTATTGAAAGAAAGAGTCCTGTATTACGATACAGACTCCGTCATCTACAAGAGCAAACCTGACGATGAGAAATTACCACTGGGTAAATTTTTAGGTCAGTTTACAGATGAGATCGGCGGGGATTTCATTGATGAATTTGGTTCAGCAGGACCGAAATCCTACAGCTATAGGACAAATGAGGGCAAGACAGAATGCAAAAGCGAAGGATTAAAAAATACTCACGCTGTCAGAGAAGTATTAAATTGTAATTCCATGTTGAATCACATCCAGTTGGAGCTGAAAAATCCTGACGAATGTAAACGGCAGTTAAAAACCATCCTTAAAAACCATTTTGTCAGGAACAGTAAAGTAAAAAGTATTCATCTGGAGGACATGGTAAAAATTTTTCAAGTCAACTGGGATAAGCGGATCGTAGAAAAAGGAACAGGGATGACATACCCCTATGGCTATGTCAGGTTGTAACTTTTTCACTAGATTTCTTTTCTACTAGTTTAACATTTTAGAGCATTGTAAAGAGGTAAGGTTGCTTCAAGGCAATAAAGTGTGATGTCGTTACAAACTTTGTGTGTGGTTATTTGTGTAAAAATTCCCAAACCTTAAACCAAGGAGAAAATTTCCAAACCCTTATCCAAAAAGACTAAATTCTTACCCTAACCCTAACCTTTTAACCCTAACCCTAAACCCTAACCCTAATCCCAAGGGGCTAGGGCTTATTAGCATTTTAACCCTAACCCTAATCCCAAGACGCTAAGGTTGATTAACATTTTAACCCTAACCCTAATCCCAAGACGCTAAGGTTGATTAACATTTTAACCCTAACTAGGAGAAGGATTGGGTACGAATGTAGATAAAATGTGATGACTCAGTTTATTCCAATCATAAAACAAGTGCGAATGTGAGTGTGTGGAAGA
>NC_133204.1:22092412-22214912 GCF_958299795.1 Porites lutea
GATCAATGGAAATCGTACCTTTGTGGGTTCTATGTGTATTGAGAACATTGATCCAAGAGTCAATACAGTGATTGCGTACTTTAATCACATTTTACATAGAGCAATACAAGGCAAATACAAGGGAGAAGACAGTCAAGGTCTACAAAGGTTTACAGTCAAGTCAAACACCATACTAGTTGACCGTTTACATGTAGTGAAACATTTAAACCCAGAAGTCACAAGAAACTTAAAGAATGAATGCGAAGTCTTGGTGAAGTACCCCAAGCCAGAGACTTTGATTGAAGGTCAATCATATCCGCTTAAATTGAAGGCCAAGTATGTTAGAGGACAGTTAACGTTTACTGCATTGTAAAACTTTCTTTACCACAGGATGCTTTTATAATTGTAACTAACTAGTTTTAGGAGGTCAATAAAAATCACACAATGATTACAGTTTAAACTTGTGTTTTATTTTTACTGAGGGTTGTTTAATTGACTACAGAGTTGGGTATATTTGGACTGCAAGTCAGTAAGTTCCTGCATAAGTTTGGCTACAGTCGATTTCCTGGGTTTTCTGGATGTCTTGAGTAACTGGGAGCGTTCACCTTCCCGTTTATTTTTCAAAGTTTGATACATGTCTTGATCTTGAGTGAGCTTTTTCTCTTCATCCAGGATCATTTGATCTAAAATGACGCAATGTACTTGTTCACAGGCCGCATTGACTACAGTTTGAGTTTCGGATGATTCCATTTTTGGGAAGGGACGTAGTGATTTGAACCGTTTAGGAAATGTCCCCTTCTTGAGATGATTTCTGAATCCTTTGATGGCTTTTTCACGATACTTGATGCGTGTCTGGATTGCTTGCAGTTTTTGACGATAACTTTTTAGTGTAGGTTTCTTACTTTTCATTGTAGTTTCCATAGGATTATTTTCTTCGATAGGTTCAGAGACAGCGGGAGGATTATTTTCTTTGATAGGTTCAGAGACAGAGGGAATTTCTTCGAGTGTAGACATGTTACCGTGACAAGATGTGAGATGAAAATGATACTTTAACATAAATACGGTGTCAATTTATAGCTTGAGGCGTGATCTGAAAACATAAAAGAAAAGTCAGTATGAAAATATCATTCATTTAACACAAGTTGTCATGATGGTAGGAACGTATGACGCATGGACTCCCGCAGAACAGCGTGAATGGGATAAAGATTTAGAGGAAATGTGGACTAAACATGAGCAAACAGAGAGGGAAATGTACCCTGAGAACAAGGAGAATCTACATTGGAAGGAGCTAGCATTGGATGATCCATTGTTTAAAGTCCATTATACCGGAATATTCGGAAATAATTTGTATCTCGTAGGCATAACCCAAAAGCCTCCGTCAAAAGAAGGTGTGAGAAATATGGACTTTGAAATTGTGTATCCTATATACCATGGGTTGAATGACATTATTGAATTAACAAAACCTTCCAAGACATCACTGATTAAAATCAAAGTCTCCTCCAGAGAACATTGGGATGTCGTCTATACGTGTGAATTCCGAGTAGATCGGTGGTCTTATAACAAAATGGATGAAATCATAGAGGGGTTAGCACATCAGCTCACCATGAAACAAGACTTAAACGGAGGTTTGCTCATACAACTGTCTTTCAATGAGGAAGAGTAGGATGCAGTCAGAGTCTGCAAAATAAAAATCTTAAGTGCTGTAAAAGTCTGCAACTAAAAATCTTAAATGTGGAAAAAGTCTGCACCTAAAAATCGTAAGTGTGAAAAAGTCTGCAACTAAAAATCTTAAGTGTGGAAAAAGTCTGCAACTTACAAATGTGATGGGATAGTTAAAAATTTAAAACATTTTCATCGTCGTTTCATCGTGGTTTCATCGTGGTTTCATGGACGATGAATCGCCGTTTCATCGTGGTTTCATCGTTTTATCGGGGTTTCATCGTGGTTTCATCGTAAAACATAAAAAAAGTATAAATTTACTACGTTCGGGAGAATATCATCAGTTCAGTTAACACTTCATTGTGTCAACATGTCTTTAAAGCAGGGACGAACATGTCCTGTTTGTTTAAAAGAAAGTCTTTTTTATTTAGGGGATCACTTAAGACAAGTCCATCAGCTATCAGATGCTGAGAAGAAAAATTTGTTAAAATCAGCGGTCTTTTCACCCACAACATCTAGGGGATTACCTTACATGTCTCCTTACACCTTTTGGGGAATGCCACAATATACTTTGAACGCTCCGTTACTTCCAACAAGTATAGAGAATTCAAACACTATTCAAACACCTAACCTGTCTCAAAGTATGAAACCGAAACAACGGAAAGTCGACAAATTACCAACAACCAACTGTTTAGAGACTCAACCTTACCCTGAGTTTAAGTTTAGTCACATGTTTTCCATGCTTGTAGTAGGACCAACGCAATGTGGGAAAACTTACTTTGTGCAACAATTGCTAACCAAGAATTGTATCGAATACCCAAGTGAGAAATCTACACAGATTTACTGGTTCTATAATCAATGGCAACCAAGGTATGATGCCTTGAAACGTGTGCTAAGAAAGAGGATACAGTTTACCCATGGGTTACCAGACCTAAGCGAAGATCTCAATGAAATCAACCCTGAGTATAACAATATATTGGTGTTTGATGATTTGATGTCTCAAGCCATAGATAGTCCTGTGTTATCACAGTTGTTTACACAGGGAAGACATCGCAACGCCAGTGTGATTTTATTGCTACAGAATATGTTTCCCAAGGGAAAATACAACACAGACATCAATAGAAATGCACAGTATGTGGTGTTATTTCGAAGCCCTAGTGACAGAAAACAGATTGACATTTTCGCAGAGCGAACATTTGCAAAGGATCGCAAAAACTTTATGTCTGCGTATGTCAAAGAAACAGCGAAGCCTTATGGTTATGTCATGATCGACAACCAAACGAAAACAACGAGTGATAAGCAAGTGATAGCAGACGTGTTTGGAGCGTGCAAAAGGTATCCACGCATCAGTACACAGTCAGAGATAACCCAAACTACAACAGACGTACAACCAAAACCATCAGTTACATGTAAAGTCGAATGTCCATTCCCGAAGCAGTCAGTCAAACGTAAAACAAAACGTGAAAAACCACCCGCTAAGAGGAAACGAACAGAAGGAGAGCAAACGAAACCAGTGAAACCGTCTGCGAAGAAAGTTAAAACATTGCCTAAGACACAAACTAAACCTACAGTGAAAAGGTCAAGAAAACCAGCTGTCTATAAAGTCAAGGCTATAAGAGAAAGCTCTGAGGACATTTACTCCAACGAAGAAGAAGAACGAAGAGACTTCCGGGACGAACTAAACAAACTTGCTACACAGGATTATTTAGCTAGACAGTCACGCAGTGGATTCAGCTATAATCCTTCGTATGAATAACGCATTTTTGTTCATATAAAATAAATAAAATGTGTTTAAAACCTTTATTTCTTGTGTCTTTTACTAGCGTACTAAAATCCCATACATTTACTATAGCGGACCGCCAAGGATCGACACTCTCAAAGTGTTTTAAAACACTTTGAGAGTGTCGATCGCAAAATCCAAGATGGCGGCTACGTGGAAGAAAGTGCTCGTGTGATAACGTTGTCAGTGATAACTTAACTTTAAACTACCAAAATAGTGAGAACCTTTGCTCTACAGGATGTAAGACTCAATTTGAACGATGATAGATCGCTCAGGTCATGACTACAAGGATTATACTGAAAAAGGTGTTTCCTTGGCGGTCCGCTATAGTAAATGTATGGGATTTTAGTACGCTAGTAAAAGACACAAGAAATAAAGGTTTTAAACACATTTTATTTATTTTATATGAACAAAAATGCGTTATTCATACGAAGGATTATAGCTGAATCCACTGCGTGACTGTCTAGCTAAATAATCCTGTGTAGCAAGTTTGTTTAGTTCGTCCCGGAAGTCTCTTCGTTCTTCTTCTTCGTTGGAGTAAATGTCCTCAGAGCTTTCTCTTATAGCCTTGACTTTATAGACAGCTGGTTTTCTTGACCTTTTCACTGTAGGTTTAGTTTGTGTCTTAGGCAATGTTTTAACTTTCTTCGCAGACGGTTTCACTGGTTTCGTTTGCTCTCCTTCTGTTCGTTTCCTCTTAGCGGGTGGTTTTTCACGTTTTGTTTTACGTTTGACTGACTGCTTCGGGAATGGACATTCGACTTTACATGTAACTGATGGTTTTGGTTGTACGTCTGTTGTAGTTTGGGTTATCTCTGACTGTGTACTGATGCGTGGATACCTTTTGCACGCTCCAAACACGTCTGCTATCACTTGCTTATCACTCGTTGTTTTCGTTTGGTTGTCGATCATGACATAACCATAAGGCTTCGCTGTTTCTTTGACATACGCAGACATAAAGTTTTTGCGATCCTTTGCAAATGTTCGCTCTGCGAAAATGCCAATCTGTTTTCTGTCACTAGGGCTTCGAAATAACACCACATACTGTGCATTTCTATTGATGTCTGTGTTGTATTTTCCCTTGGGAAACATATTCTGTAGCAATAAAATCACACTGGCGTTGCGATGTCTTCCCTGTGTAAACAACTGTGATAACACAGGACTATCTATGGCTTGAGACATCAAATCATCAAACACCAATATATTGTTATACTCAGGGTTGATTTCATTGAGATCTTCGCTTAGGTCTGGTAACCCATGGGTAAACTGTATCCTCTTTCTTAGCACACGTTTCAAGGCATCATACCTTGGTTGCCATTGATTATAGAACCAGTAAATCTGTGTAGATTTCTCACTTGGGTATTCGATACAATTCTTGGTTAGCAATTGTTGCACAAAGTAAGTTTTCCCACATTGCGTTGGTCCTACTACAAGCATGGAAAACATGTGACTAAACTTAAACTCATGGTAAGGTTGAGTCTCTAAACAGTTGGTTGTTGGTAATTTGTCGACTTTCCGTTGTTTCGGTTTCATACTTTGAGACAGGTTAGGTGTTTGAATAGTGTTTGAATTCTCTATACTTGTTGGAAGTAACGGAGCGTTCAAAGTATATTGTGGCATTCCCCAAAAGGTGTAAGGAGACATGTAAGGTAATCCCCTAGATGTTGTGGGTGAAAAGACCGCTGATTTTAACAAATTTTTCTTCTCAGCATCTGATAACTGATGGACTTGTCTTAAGTGATCCCCTAAATAAAAAAGATTTTCTTTCAAACAAACAGGACATGTTCGTCCCTGCTTTAAAGACATGTTGACACAATGAAGTGTTAACTGAACTGATGATATTCTCCCGAACATAGTAAATTTATACTTTTTTTATGTTTTACGATGAAACCACGATGAAACCCCGATAAAACGATGAAACCACGATGAAACGGCGATTCATCGTCCATGAAACCACGATGAAACCACGATGAAACGACGATGAAAATGTTTTAAATTTTTAACTATCCCATCACATTTGTAAGTTGCAGACTTTTTCCACGCTTAAGATTTTTAGTTGCAGACTTTTTCACACTTACGATTTTTAGTTGCAGACTTTTTCCACATTTAAGATTTTTAGTTGCAGACTTTTACAGCACTTACGATTTTTAGGTGCACACTTTTTCCTCATTTAATATTTTTAGTTGCAGACTTTTTGCACACTTAAGAGACTGTCCGCGTAAGAACCGATAAGGCAAGTGTCGGTGTATCACAGATTGCCCTGATTTTTTTCAGTGGAAGATAACTATCCTATCCCATGAAGAAATATCACATTTATTTGGACCAACTCAATTTTTTCTCTATATTACAGGAAGATTTTCTCGGCCACCTAAAACTGGCCCGTTTAACGTCAGAAGTCGTGCGATTTTGCTGAAGCTTTAGGGCTCTGTCAAACTTACCTTACATAGTCGAATAAGCTGATTATTTTACACACAAAAGTTTTAACTCTGCTTAACAGTGTCAAAGTTTAATGGTTGCATTCTGTGGAAGATTGCCTGAGATATGATTTTTTTTAAATGACCTTTAATTTGCTCAGCAGGAAAAGTAATTTTCATAACTAGAGCTGAACGGTAATTTCGCAAAAGTGGCACCTGACCCAGACTCAAGTCTATGATAAATCAGAAGTACTAAGACCAGTCTACTTCTTAATGCAATAAAATTTGTGGGCACTCTTCTCTGCGCGCTGTACAAAGTTCCGTTAATGTTCCAAAATTCGCCATTTTGACAGCAAAGCTGGAATTGTAACGGTCCGCATTTGATCGACTAATTTCCACAGTTTTAACGTTTCTAGTTATCACCGAATGTCATTAGACCCTTTAAATGTTGGACGTTTGAAAATATGAGGAGAAAACTTGGTAAACGCTTTTTCTTGTTTTTTTTTTTTCCTTGTCGACGATCAGAACGCGATTTCATTCTCCGTATGCAAATTAGTCGTTTCAACAAATTGACAGGAAATATAACTGCTTATATTTCATATTTTTAAGGGAAAAATATTTCTTCTTTCCACGGAAAAACACGAACGATATATGACTTAGAATCCCCTTAGGTCTGTTTCTTTTACGAGGAAGAAGCAGTAGAAAAAGATATGTTTACGCGAATTAAAATAATTTAATTACTGTGTCCCGTCACGCATTCCCCGAGAGTGGCCATGTATCGATCGAGTGTCGTATCGATCAGTTCTTTTATCTGATTATATTTTTTTGGAAGTGATAGTTATTAATAATCATACAATTTAATCACTGTTAATTCCGTTTCTTTACTGGGTGGGAAATACCGTGCTGTTGTATTTATTCATTCTACGACCGTTTTAACTGAGTCAGTATCCCTGGGCGCCACCGTGAGGATAGGGTTTAATATGACAGCCCATGGTGTAATACACGACAATTAGCTACAAAGTAGTCACTTGGACACGGCCACTCTTATTCACGAGCACTAGCACAATATTTTCAATTACAGAATTAACTATTAATATTTTGGAAATAGCTCGCAAACAACTTCAGAAATACCGTGCGACATCACAGGACCACACCTGCAAAGTCCTTTAAGCAGCATCAGGAGCAGCATACAGATTTTCTAGATCCCGAGCTAACTATAGGCTACCCTACAAACCTTAGGGTGTTATTAACAGAGAATTGTGTGGCATGCAGGCATGGCATGCAGAAAATTGACGGTCCGTCTCCAGTTAAATCCCAAAAGTTTTTGCCGGCTGTTAATCACACTAAATTAAGGATCCCTATGTTCACTCCTGAGCTGATGGAGAAAAGCACTTGCAATCTTGTATGAAAGACGAAAGTTTGTCAGTTAGGTCTCCTTTTCTCTCCCTGGGTTTGGATGGTATTTTAAAGTGACACAAGATTTTTTTAGCATTACCACGTTGAACTGACTAGGTTGTTCTTCCTTTGACATACACATAGGTTGAAAGCTTCTGGTTAAGGGTATTGTGGTCTCAATTCTTCAGCGATTTCTGCAACAAGCTTTTGCCTTTCGAACTCCTCGTCTTCTTGTAACAGATCTCTATGGTCAAGTTGAACTTGTATACACTTAGGACTATGTTTACGTGTTGACTCAAACGGGTCTAGAGTCCAACATAGGCTGGCAATAGGTGAGCACGGAATCTGAACGGGGGTGGGGAGAACTCCCTATGATGGCCTATACGGGGAGGTTCCGCCCGAAAGGAGTATCTTTTTCAGGATTCAGGTATATGAAAGGTGGGCATTTCACTAGATGAAGTATATAAAAGGGCGAGTGCGCTTATTGAAGCCTTAGCAGCATCTTTGGCGGTTCTTAAAGAAAAATGAACTAAGTTTAAGAATTTAAGGGAAAAGTAGAAGGACTTGATTTTTCAGAAATTAATATACACGGGAGAAATTTCACCCCCTTAAAACCAAATGCTTGTAAAAGTAGAGGTGGAACAGTGGGTAGAGAGGGTGGATGGTAAAGTAGGTTAAAAATGGAGAGATGAGATGGAGTACATTGTTCAAGAGGGTATAAATACAAAAAAAACAGCAAATTGGAGGAATTTTTGAAGACTTAATGAAAACGATATCAAAACAAGAAAAACAGAGAAATCTTGTCCAATAAACCACTCCGGCAAATTTATGGACATGGTTGCTGACTGTTCAATCGTACTCTTCTCTACCCCTCGGCGTCAAGACTTTTCAAGTTTCTTGCGACAGGAGGAGCAAATCGGCTATACGACACGTCGACCACAATCACTCCTAGCCTCGTCCCCAGGACATTCTTCTTAGAAAATGGCAGAAGCGGGAAAGCCCTGGGGACGAGGTTGGATCCTGACGTGTAGAAAGTTCTTTTTTTCCCATTTATAATGCTCTTAAAACAATCGTCAGAAAACTATCTTTTACAACACACGGATTAACCGCTATGTATAGTATTTTAAAGGTAAGAATTGATTAGGGCAAGATACACTGCTGTCCAAAAAATAGAAATAAAAACTATCTTTGCAAGCTCAAATAAACTGGAAACGAACTTCAGAAAACATCGCAAGATGAGATGTGAAATACAGAAATTAGAATATCTCTGTACATTAAGAAAATTTTTTGCATGAAGAAGAAAAAAGAATAATACTTACGCGATGGAACAAACCTTTGACTTATTTCGCTGGCTATCTGAAAATTTACATGTCTTCCTGCCACAGAAGTTATTTTGCCAGTATGATCCAGAGTGACCGGGGTATTGATAAGACCTTAGGCTCGATTTCCGCCGTCTCCCCGTCCGTTGGGGGCTCATTTTCCAGAACAGCGGCTTACAATCGAGCCTAACAAGACCTTGGCGCTCCCAAAAACCTGCCAAGTAGGTGTTCGGTGCCTTGGGCAGATTGTCATTTTATTGTTAGCTTGAGGGGAGGGGGTGTTAGCCTGAGGGGAGGGGGGTCTGTACACAGGCTATTTAGTGTCTGTGCCTTGGGCAGATTGACATTTCAGTTCCGAATACCCACCAAGCCTCGAATACGTACTCTCGCTAAAATGAGATTATTTTCATTGTCTTTGCTACACTTGCTACACTTAGACAAGCTGGCTAAGTGCGACGTAATATCATTTATGCACTCTGTGACCAACACATTTTCCTCCACACCCCTAATGGGACCTCACTCTGTCTACGATCTCGCGGAAAACCTGCTTGATGAAATAGCCGAAAAAGCCATTTTTCATAATTGATTTCTTTGGCGATTTCATTGACATAATTTTATTTGAAACTGGCACCTGTTGCATTATAATTCAATCAGATTGAAACCAAAACAAGATCATCGTTGGAATTCGGATTTTTTACCCCAACAAAAACTAAAACGATACTCCCTTTTGCGTTTATTCACTGAAAAAAGAAACTATTTTTCCCGTTTCATTCTGCTACCGATAAACGCTTTAAAGATCTTTGAATGAAACTGAAATTTACTGCTAATTTAAGATAGAAAAAGTGTGGGGCATTTTTTTTATCATAGTGCCATGTACAAAGATCTGGCTTCTCCTGATAAGCAAATATCATAATAAAGCTTTCGACGTTAACGCTATTTTTTAAGGCACGCAAAAAAGAGTGCCCAAAAATTTTCGTGTGCTGACAAGAGGACTTACCTTGCAAGTGAACTCTTATTTTTTATTATTATCAATAACTATCATTTCAAAAAAAAGATGATAATATTATAGAATTGATCGACACTAATGCTATTGTTTTCTAATCGACCACCCCGCTTTAGGAATGCGTGACAGACCACAGTAATTGAATTATTTTAAGCCACGCAGACATATATCATGATATATTACTCAGCTGCTTCTTCCCCGTTAAAAAAAAAGCAGACCTTAAGGGGATTCTAAGTCATGTTTTGTGTTTTTCTGTGGAAAGGAGAGTTATTTTTTCCCTTAGAAATGTGAAATGTAAGGATTATATTTCCAGTCAATTTGTTGAAACAACGCATCTAAGGCTAATTTGCATACGGAGAATGAAGTCACGTTCATCGTCGACAAGAAAAAGACCCAAGAAAAAGCGATTACTAAGTCTTGTCCACATGTCTTCAAACGTCCAACAATTAAAGGGTCTAATGACATTTAGTGATATCTAGAAACGTTAAAGCTGTGGAAATTAGTCGATCAGATGCGGACCGTTACAATTCCAGCTTTGCTGTCAAAATGGCGAATTTTGGAACATTAACGGAACTTTGCACGGCACGCAAAGAAGAGTGCCCACAAATTTTATTGCGTTAAGAAGTAGACTGGTCTTAGTACTTCTGATTTATCATAGACTTGAGTTTGGGTCAGGTGCCACTTTTGCGAAATTACCGTTCAGCTCTAGTTATGCAAATTACTTTTCCTGCAGAGCAAATTGAAGGTCATTTTAAAAAAAATCATATCCCAGCCAGCTTTCCACAGAATGCAACCATTTAACCTTGAAACCATTAATCAGAGTCAAAACTTTTGTGTGTAAAATAATCAGCTTATTCGGCTGTGCAAGGTAGGTTTGACAGAGCCCTAAGGTTTCAGCAAAATCGCAGCACTTCCTACGGCAAACTGGCTAGTTTTAGGTGACCGAGAAAATCTTCCTGTAAAATAGAGAAAAAATTGAGTTGGTCCAAATAAATGTGATATTTCTTCATGTGATAGGATAGTTATCTTCCACTGAAAAAATCAGGGCAATCCGTGATAGACGGAAATTTGCCTTATCGGTTCTTACGCGGACAGCCTCTTAATATTTTTAGTTGCAGACTTTTACAGCACTTAAGATTTTTATTTTGCAGACTTTGACTGCATCCTACTCTTCCTCATTGAAAGACAGTTGTATGAGCAAACCTCCGTTTAAGTCTTGTTTCATGGTGAGCTGATGTGCTAACCCCTCTATGATTTCATCCATTTTGTTATAAGACCACCGATCTACTCGGAATTCACACGTATAGACGACATCCCAATGTTCTCTGGAGGAGACTTTGATTTTAATCTGTGATGTCTTGGAAGGTTTTGTTAATTCAATAATGTCATTCAACCCATGGTATATAGGATACACAATTTCAAAGTCCATATTTCTCACACCTTCTTTTGACGGAGGCTTTTGGGTTATGCCTACGAGATACAAATTATTTCCGAATATTCCGGTATAATGGACTTTAAACAATGGATCATCCAATGCTAGCTCCATCCAATGTAGATTCTCCTTGTTCTCAGGGTACATTTCCCTCTCTGTTTGCTCATGTTTAGTCCACATTTCCCCTAAATCTTTATCCCATTCACGCTGTTCTGCGGGAGTCCATGCGTCATACGTTCCTACCATCATGACAACTTGTGTTAAGGTGACTCGACCCAGTTTTTTTGGGGGGGTACCATCCTACTTTGAAGCTCTCTGGTATCCCCACCTTTACTTTTATCGTAAGTTTAACACATAGAATGGATAACATATAGATCAATCTACAATATAACATAAAAATTTTGGCGATCGGAGTAAATGTCACGTGGTTATAATGCCACGCCCCTTTGAGGTCTGAGTCGAAAATCTGCTGTTGCCGGCATTTTTTCGTGAAAATATCTCGGCTACACATAGTACGCATTAGTGCCTTGCGCTGAACAGAGTTTCACCAAAATCGCAAAGACCCAATTCGAGAAATTCAGCGGTTTCCAAATTTAGGTCATAATTTATGCGAAAATGATAAGCAAACTTTACACGGACTATATCTAATAAACTATGAGATTCATCTCTTTATTTTGGGCATCGTTATAACAGATGGGTCCTTGCAAGTCAGCAAAACGCTTTAGGGCCTTGTAAATGCGCGCGATTTCGAGCAAAGCAAACATATAGAAATTATAGTTTTCGCTATTTGTTGACGTTTATCAGCGTTTAACAGTCCTTCTCACGAAAAAAGCATTTTCTTAAAAATTCGTAGTTTTTTTTCCTTCAAATTTTTTCAGGGCCACAATTGATTAACTAACTACCCGGACTCTGAATTTCATGGTCATTGAAAAACTGTGACATTATCTTCTATAAGCCCAACTTGAGTAAACATTGAAGATTTTTAGCGTTTTGGCTGAGTTTGTGCTTTGGGAGTTGTCTATTGTTTCTAGTCAGTCATTATACAGCATTCTTGTTCAGCACGCGTGCAATGACCGCGCTTGGCTGACTTCCGAATGCTCACCGAGATATAATAATTTTTCAGCCAAGCGTGGTCATTGCACGCGTACTGAACAAGAATGCTGTATAATGACAGACTAGAAACAATAGACAACTCCCAAAGCACAAACTCAGCCAAAACGCTAAAAATCTTCAATGTTTACTCAAGTTTGGGCTTATAGAAGATAATGTCACAGTTTTTCAATGACCATGAAATTCAGAGTCCGGGTAGTTAGTTAATCAATTGTGGCCCTGAAAAAATTTGAAGGAAAAAAAACTACGAATTTTTAACAAAATGTTTTTTTCGTGAGAAGGACTCTTAAACGCTGACAAACGTCAACAAATAGCGAAAACTATAATTTCTATATGTTTGCTTTGCTCGAAATCGCGCGCATTTACAAGGCCCTAAAACGTTTTGCTGACTTGCAAGGACCCATCTGTTATAACGATGCCCAAAATAAAGAGATGAATCTCATAGTTTATTAGATATAGTCCGTGTAAAGTTTGCTTATCATTTTCGCATAAATTATGACCTAAATTTGGAAACCGCTGAATTTCTCGAATTGGGTCTTTGCGATTTTGGTGAAACTGTTCAGCGCAAGGCACTAATGCGTACTATGTGTAGCCGAGAGATTTTCACGAAAAAATGCCGGCAACAGCAGATTTTCGACTCAGACCTCAAAGGGGCGTGGCATTATAACCACGTGACATTTACTCCGATCGCCAAAAATTTTATGTTATATTGTAGATTGATCTATATATTATCCATTCTATGTGTTAGACTTACGATAAAAGTAAAGGTGGGGATACCAGAGAGCTTCAAAGTAGGATGGTACCCCCCAAAAAAACTGGGTCGAGTCACCTTAAATGAATGATATTTTCATACTGACTTTTCTTTTATGTTTTCAGATCACGCCTCAAGCTATAAATTGACACCGTATTTATGTTAAAGTATCATTTTCATCTCACATCTTGTCACGGTAACATGTCTACACTCGAAGAAATTCCCTCTGTCTCTGAACCTATCAGAGAAAATAATCCTCCCGCTGTCTCTGAACCTATCGAAGAAAATAATCCTATGGAAACTACAGTGAAAAGTAAGAAACCTACACTAAAAAGTTATCGTCAAAAACTGCAAGCAATCCAGACACGCATCAAGTATCGTGAAAAAGCCATCAAAGGATTCAGAAATCATCTCAAGAAGGGGACATTTCCTAAACGGTTCAAATCACTACGTCCCTTCCCAAAAATGGAAGCATCCGAAACTCAAACTGTAGTCAATGCGGCCTGTGAACAAGTACATTGTGTCATTTTAGATCAAATGATCCTGGATGAAGAGAAAAAGCTCACTCAAGATCAAGACATGTATCAAACTTTGAAAAATAAATGGGAAGGTGAACGCTCCCAGTTACTCAAGACATCCAGAAAACCCAGGAAATCGACTGTAGCCAAACTTATGCAGGAACTTACTGACTTGCAGTCCAAATATACCCAACTCTGTAGTCAATTAAACAACCCTCAGTAAAAATAAAACACAAGTTTAAACTGTAATCATTGTGTGATTTTTATTGACCTCCTAAAACTAGTTAGTTACAATTATAAAAGCATCCTGTGGTAAAGAAAGTTTTACAATGCAGTAAACGTTAACTGTCCTCTAACATACTTGGCCTTCAATTTAAGCGGATATGATTGACCTTCAATCAAAGTCTCTGGCTTGGGGTACTTCACCAAGACTTCGCATTCATTCTTTAAGTTTCTTGTGACTTCTGGGTTTAAATGTTTCACTACATGTAAACGGTCAACTAGTATGGTGTTTGACTTGACTGTAAACCTTTGTAGACCTTGACTGTCTTCTCCCTTGTATTTGCCTTGTATTGCTCTATGTAAAATGTGATTAAAGTACGCAATCACTGTATTGACTCTTGGATCAATGTTCTCAATACACATAGAACCCACAAAGGTACGATTTCCATTGATCTTGTTTTCCACAAAGAAGTAGGCTTGTATGGTAGTTTGGCCGCAAGGGCAAATGTTGTGTTTGTCTGCTTCAATAGGTCGTGATTCCACAAACATCCATTCACCTTGGAAATCCTCTTCTTCGCTTAAATGTTGCAAATGAAGAAACAAATTGATGTCTTGCTCACGACAGATATACCCGTGAACACGTCGCATGTGTCTTTGCCTGTTGTCTTGTCTTGTAAATGATGCGTTGCAGAACACACATTTGTAGCAGGGTTTTACCTCAGCACACACAGTTTCCAAATGAATTTTCATTCTTTCTTTCCTTGTGAATACTTGATTACATTTTGGACAGGTAAAACGCTGTGGATTCTTCGAATGTTGCTGTTGTATATGCCATTGCATATTATATTTCCTTGAAAACGAGAGTGGGCAAAATGAGCATTGGTATCGGAACTCAGTTGTACCACATTGCTTCTTATGATGAAAAAACATACTCTTGTTGAATTCTTTTCCACAGGTTGGACATGGTCTCGGATACGTTACTTTCGGCATGATGCAAATGTGTAATGTTTTAGCAAATTTCAACACACTGATATACTCTATCAAAGCTCATGGGTGATGACGTCATCGGGGCATGTCTGGACGTGATGCTGCCTGGGGGATCTTACATGTTCATGCAGGTTCGTCATGAATCACTGTGATAACCAATTTCATGTTATTAGCAGGTGCTTGAAGTTTAGCCAATAACCAGTTAAAACTCAGAGCATCGAACATCGCTAACATAGTGCATGATAATGACACAGTCCAAGGAAAAAACGCAAAGACAGGAATATTTGTCAACACACCTAAACATTTTGTGAGCGGGAGTGCTATAGATTCCACTGCATGTAACGTCAAATAACATCTTGTTTTCATTGATAATTTTCGACTTGTCACCCAATGTTGAACTGCTCGTAATAAACCATCACTCATTGACATCAACAGGTTTTCATTGTTTTCTGGTACTCTGTGTTGGTGCACTGTGAGTTCCAACTGAATTTCTTGCACAGCGTCGTTATTTCTCACCACTCTGTCTGCGAATTCTGTTAACTCCACTGACAGCACTGGGTTGTACAGATTATACCAATGTCTACTTTTGAAACGTTTTTCTTGCCAATAGGATAACTGCTCCAAATCATGCATTGATACAGTCTGCATTTTGCCTTGTCTTCCACACACTCACATTCGCACTTGTTTTATGATTGGAATAAACTGAGTCATCACATTTTATCTACATTCGTACCCAATCCTTCTCCTAGTTAGGGTTAAAATGTTAATCAACCTTAGCGTCTTGGGATTAGGGTTAGGGTTAAAATGCTAATAAGCCCTAGCCCCTTGGGATTAGGGTTAGGGTTTAGGGTTAGGGTTAGGGTTAGGGTTAAAAGGTTAGGGTTAGGGTAAGAATTTAGTCTTTTTGGATAAGGGTTTGGAAATTTTCTCCTTGGTTTAAGGTTTGGGAATTTTTACACAAATAACCACACACAAAGTTTGTAACGACATCACACTTTATTGCCTTGAAGCAACCTTACCTCTTTACAATGCTCTAAAATGTTAAACTAGTAGAAAAGAAATCTAGTGAAAAAGTTACAACCTGACATAGCCATAGGGGTATGTCATCCCTGTTCCTTTTTCTACGATCCGCTTATCCCAGTTGACTTGAAAAATTTTTACCATGTCCTCCAGATGAATACTTTTTACTTTACTGTTCCTGACAAAATGGTTTTTAAGGATGGTTTTTAACTGCCGTTTACATTCGTCAGGATTTTTCAGCTCCAACTGGATGTGATTCAACATGGAATTACAATTTAATACTTCTCTGACAGCGTGAGTATTTTTTAATCCTTCGCTTTTGCATTCTGTCTTGCCCTCATTTGTCCTATAGCTGTAGGATTTCGGTCCTGCTGAACCAAATTCATCAATGAAATCCCCGCCGATCTCATCTGTAAACTGACCTAAAAATTTACCCAGTGGTAATTTCTCATCGTCAGGTTTGCTCTTGTAGATGACGGAGTCTGTATCGTAATACAGGACTCTTTCTTTCAATACATCCAAAGCTTCGTACAGCTTGAGTCTAGCCAAAGCTGTTGTGAACAATGCAATAAAAATATTGCCTTTCACATTCGGGGCACATGCTCCTTCTTTTTTCACTGTAGTGACCTCCAACACGTCTTCACTGTAAACATTGACACTTTTAACAATGATGGAGTCATTGTTTATTAACTTTTCCCAGTCCTCTACTTTCTGGATGGTACTTGTGGTGGGTTTATTGTCGGCTTCGCCAAATTTCCCCCAAAAGCTGTTCAACATGAGTTTGGCTACTGCTTTACGTCCTGGGTTGACTACAATCTTCTCTTTGTCCAGTAAAATCCCCTCATATTTTTCATACTCTGTCACATACTCTGCTTTTTGCTGGTCGGTCACGCAATCACTTGGCCAGCCGCCGGCTTCCTGTTTTTAGCTTTGAGAAACTTGTTAACGTATGGTGCAAACAACCCTGTCTTTCTTTGTTTCTCGGGCCAGTGCCAGACTTCATGGATACGTAAAATTGAGTAACCTTTACGTGCGGCCATTTTCAGTTCTTGTGTACACCAAGTACCCGTCATTTTCCTTTCCTCATCACGGTGTCGACATAAATTGTTTCTTTCATGCCAAGGCTGATCTAGCTGTTCTTGGGCACAGGTAGCACACAGAGTAAACATACACTTTTCACCGATTTTCATGGGTAACACCGGATGAAACAGTTTCTCCGGCGCCAAGACATCCACTTTTGCTACACCGAAGTAACTTTGAATGTCTTGATCCACTGGATTTTTCATGATGAGCGGGTGTCCTAGTGGGTACGTTCCATATTTGTTGACCCAGGGGTACAATGACGTGTAATCCACATAGTCGATGATTTCACCGTTTTCAGCTTTCATGTAGCAACAACCTAATCCCGTTCGTCCACCAAACAATGCCTTTTTTGGGTTTAATGGAGCCATCCACGTTAAATTTTTCACCATGTCTTGTAACTCTGGATCAACTGCAAGCTTCCTTTTAAAATTGCATTCCCACTCTTCTTTCACGGTGTAACCTGCTTTCCGTGACACGTCTGTCTTCTTTTTTGTCAATTCAAACATTTCATCCACGGTGCGGTCAGGGTGATGCCAAGTTTTGACATGTCGATTGTTTGGTTTGCATCTTTTGCATCCATGGAACTCACACCCATGAAATTCGTACACGGTTTTCTTGATCAGATCGTAGCCATCTACACGTACTTTCCCTCACGATTCTATCATAAGGGTTTGTTCGCCACCGTTCCCGGCATGCTTGATTCTGTTGCCACCGAGCTTCTGATCTTGGACATGCAGCCACTGAAACCCACTCTTGCTTTGAGCAGGTTTCACCCCGCTCCATCCGTGTGGTGGTTCCACCGCAATAGATCCTGGAATCATTTGGTTATTCCGCCAAAAGTTATGGCAAGCACTGGCTATCGTAATATTTTCTTTCAACGGATTAAAACCTCACTCCTTCTCAAAATCATTGGCAAATGTTAGACAGCCTTCTCTTAACAACTTTACGTCACTCTGACAGTACTCCAACAGTTCTTTTTTCAATTTCCAGCTCTCTCCTTTCAAAACTTCCTCGCCATGCCATTTTTCTACAGCTTCTTTTTTCTTGGTGTTCATGCACTCAGTCTCATAATACTTCAGGTCAGGAATGAGGCCCTCGTAGTTCAAGTTCTCTTCTCTATTGAACTTGTGAGGAAAGTACCCCTTTTTCAACTCTGTCAAGCCAAAGGTCTTGGTGAAATTCTCTAAGGGCATATTGAGAAAAGACATGGAATCCTTGAATTTGAGATGTCCACATTCAAAGTACAAAATCTTTTGTCCCGTCATCAACACTTTAGACACCTTGAGATTCATGTCATACAACTGCTTGATGATGAATACCCCATCAAATCCTCTAAAGTTATGAAAGTACACCTGTAGTTCCGCTGTATTGGGTCCTTTCATTTTTTCTTCTTCTTTTACCCACTTTGTCAGTTGTTCAAGAAACAAACGAATACACATTCTACCCCAAAAGTGGTATTTTTCGTCTGAGGTTTCTCGTTCAAAGCAGATTAGGTTCGGAGTAAATTTCCTGTTGTCATCAATACAACATTCAATGTCTGCAAACACCAACTCTTTGTGTTTTTCTTTCTTGCCTCCTGTCAACACGTAATGATCCAAGTAGAAAGTCTCTAATTTATCATCTGCTATTTCTTCCACATCTACACCCAAGTCTTGTAATTTTTTCTTCACTGCCTCGATGGATTGTTCTCTAGTGGGTCCTACTTGTTCCTGCGGTTCTTGGTCTCGTTGTTGTTTCATCCTTTCTTCTTCGAAGTCTTTAAAAGTAATAGGTCTTGTCGCTACCTCCTGAACTTTTTTACCGTCTATAGTAGTCATTTCCTTGATGGCTTCGAGACAACGTTGCTCTTTCTTAAACTCAATGTCTCTCCATTTATTTGCTCTGTATTTGTCACTCACGATAAAACATTGGTGGCTATACAGATCCACATAATTCAGGCAATTGGTACATTGACCGTGGCCACATTTATGTGACACTCCTTCTTTCACTTTGTAAGTTACCATACAAATGTTACATTTGCGATGCATCTCGCACACACTTTTCATAACTTTTTTACGTGGAATCACAATATCATTTTCTCTCGCTACTTGTTCTATCAAATCTGCTTCCATTTTGGTTTCTTCTTGTTTCGTTGGAACCAAATGTGCCTTGTAGCAATCTTCCCCATAGAACTGTCTCTTGCATACTTAACATGAGATTGTCGGTCTACTCCAACCTGTGTAGTCGGGACATCCCTCTGATTTTTTATTTCTTCGACGCCTACAACTTGGGCAGTTGGCCCTTAAACAATTATGGTGCTTTGCGTCTTCGTGATCATATCCTTTGCAACAATAACGACAAAATTTACTGCGGTTCATAATGGGTGCCACACTGTACAATCCATCATAATGGGCTTTGGTTTCTCCGTCTTTGTCCTCATAATAGGTTTTCACAATCTGTATCACCTTCGGGGCTGTCTTGAATGTCTCTCCAGTAAAAATCACTCCACCACGTACTGGGTCGACGACAATCAGTTGAAATCCTTTCGGGCCCAAGTAGGTCTGAAATTTCTCAATTTCCTCGAACCCACATGGTCCCTCTGGCACACCTGCTTCTTTGTATAGCTGTTTGGCCAATTTTAATTGCTGGGTATTCTTGCCTCTGTTTTTGCGCATATTTTCGTAACAATTTGGCTCACCCGCTTGACGTTTCGCATACTCGCGCATCACCACGATGGCACGGCCCCAGCATAACTCATCGTTGTTTTTGATCTCATGCACACACCGCATTTCTTTAACCAATTCTTGCCAAATCCGTTCACCCGGTTTGTAACCAGATCTTTTCCCTCCTTTTTCATCGCGGCGTATTAGAGCCATGGACGCCGAAAAGCCTCTATCCGATGAAATAAATTCCCCTGAATTCAAGACATTCGCAATATGTCCCAGCATGGCTTGTGTCAATTGAAGTCTATTAAAGTAATCATCTGCTGGAATATGCCATGTTTCACCTGTATTGCTGGATTCTTTAAAATGTTCCTTGCTTCCTATTTGAAGCGCAAGGTCATATTTGGTTGGATCAATCTCCATGTCATCCATTAAATTATCCATTCCTATCGTCAATGCATGAACGGCTTCCACACCTAAATCTTCTTCGGTTTTTGGGTCACGCATGTAATCCAGAGTAAATGTAAACTTCTGATCAATTACAGGATCCGTACCGTCATCAGTCGTATCATACTTTTCAGCTTCAATCTCCTGGTCTTTCTTTGCAACCTTCACATCAGGATTGGTTTCTTCAGACACACGTTTCATACCACGAGTCGTCACAGCTCCTCCAGACTGGTGTTCTACACTCAAACGTGGTACTTTGTTTGCATGTAAAAGCTCCATCCTTGTTAGTTCAGCACTTTCTTCCGCCTTCCGCTTGGCTGCTTCCGAATGGAATTTTTTGACATGAGCTACCATTTTGTCTTGTCTTGAAAACATCTTATCACAATGTAGACATGGTACTTTAACATCGGTCCCGCAATATTTCTTGTGACGACAAAAGGTAAATCAGTTCTTGAATTTCTTATTACAGGTTGGACATGGTCGTGGGTAAGTAATCGGCATGGTGATAGCTGTGATCGGTACAACGTATCGTAATCAAATGACTTAGCTTACTTGTTACCTCCTTTTATACCTCCAGACAGTGGAAGGATCTAAAAATAGTATCAAATTCTGCTGAGTCAGCAAATTTTATGTGACGTCAATGGGCTTGCCTAAACTTGCCCGTAATCACTTAACCGTGACAATGGTCTGCGCTTGAAAACTGTGCAAAAAACGATTAGATAAACACTCGCTTTGCTAGAGTTAGAAAATTCACTTGCATTCGCTGACTTAATCCTAAATCATTATACTCGACGGATTTAACCTTCAACATTAATCCAAATAAATTCATTGCGTTTGACAAATTTAACCCTCAAGAATGTAAAGTTAGGGTAAGAAATTAAAGTTAGGGTAATTTTTACTTCGTTGTACTCAACTGATTTAACCCTAGACACTGCAATCAATTGATTTAACCCTGCACACTGCATCGATGGATTATAGTTTTTATGGTTAGGGTTAGGGTTAGGGTAAGAATTTAGGGTTAGGTTAATTTTCACTTCGTTGTACCCAACTGATTTAGCCCTCAACATTAAACTCGACGGATTTAGCCCTCAACATTAAACTCGACTGACTTAACCCTCAACATTAAACTCGACTGATTTAACCCTCAACATTAAAAATAAACAATATGTTAGGTTAGGAAATTTAGTTAGGTTTTGGAAAACTCACTCGACAGATTTAATCTTAAACACTGCGCCCAACTAATTTAACCCTAAACACTTCGCTCAACTGATTTAACCCTCAACATTAAAGTAAACAATAGGATAGGTTAGGAAATTTAGTTAGGTTAGGAAAATTAGTTAGGTTCGGAAAATTAGTTAGGTTTGGAAATTCACTCGCTTGGTGATAACGATGACATCATTATCCCCAATGTCCCCCGTTGTCCCCTCATTTTGTCCGCCCAAATGCGACTATATACTACTAAAAAGAAGTTCGAAATTATGACCTGAACGACTAAAATTCATAACTTTATCTTTTGACAGTTTAAGTAATTACTGTCAAAGTCTTTTTATTATAAAAAAATAAAACAAAATAGGCCCCACCCTAGGCATATAGGAGTTAAAAATCGTATACTGTGGTGGGGAACTATCTCTATAATAATTATATTAATCAATTATAAACAATAGACTCTCCATGAAATTACTTCATTCAAAAAATTTGAAACTGCGTAACAAAACATTTGATTGGACAAGTAAGGTCAGAAACCTACTATTAAAAGCTAAATTTGTTGTAAGTCGGGAGCTAAGGCTCAAAAAAATATCTGGGGTGTTTTGGTACAGTAGGAGAAACTAAAAACTCATGAAACTGACGAGAAAACGGAAATGGCTAAGCGAGATACAACTAAAACATATTTTTTTACGCCATCTGGCTCGAAGATCAGTATTGTGGTGACAGGCATCGTGCCAAAAACCGAAGGAGATTATGATGTAAATGACTAAACCTCATTTTTTGATCTTTAACCGCCTCAATTTCCACTTTCAAGGTGTCCACACCATAATCCCCGTGCTATACAGTTGTGGATTTTGCTAATGTACTTGATCTATGCTTACTACTCTAGGATTACTAAAATTAAACATCCTTTAGGTCAGTAAGTTTTGTTGAATTTTAAATTTTAGTATCACAGGTTTACTACGATGTAGGATTTAGTGAAAATGTAAATTATTGTACATATCTCAAAAAGTTTTGTTTCAAAAATCTGGTCCAATCGGTAGTGTTGTGTTTGAAGGAATTGGAATTGCATTTCCATACATTGACTTATTAACGGTCACTAAAAATCAAATGATACTTACCGACTGATGTATCGGCACGTGTCCACATAGAAAAGAAAAAAGAAGTAAGAGAAAAAACCTAGTCCAATCAGAAGTGTTGTGTTTGAAGGAATCGGAAGAAAGTTATTATTCATTTCTATGCAGTGACTTATTAACCGTCACTAGAAATCAAATGACACTTAATTACAATCTGATGTATCGGCAATAGTCCATATGGAAAACAATAAATCTTATCTTTTAATGACAGGTTAATTATTACTTTTAAAGTCCCTTTATTATAAGACCCATCCTATGCAAATAAGTGTTATAACATCGTATGCGGTGGTCGGGTACAGTCTATAATTTAATTGTTTATAAAATCAAATCTTGCATATGTCATGGCCAACAGGCGGGAATGGGACAGACTTATAAAATAAGTGCAGGTGCGCCAGAATTAGATACAAAATGAAATGACACTTACAAACTGATGTGTCGGCAAGAGTCCATATAGAAAACAAAAAAGAAGTAAGAAATTATGACGTGACAATCAAAATTCATTACATTTTCTTTTCACAGGTTAATTATGACTTTTAAAGTCCCTTTATTATGACCCATCGTATGGAAATATGAGTTATAAAATCGTATGCGGTAGTTGGGTACTATCTATAATTTAATTGTTTACAAAGAAAAGACCCTCCATGAAATTACCAATTTCAAAAAAGTTTAAACTGCGTGACAAAACATTTGTTTGGATAGGTAGGGTCAGAAATGTAATAATGTCTTGTAAATCAGGTGTTAAGACTTGAAAAACAATGGGGTTCTATTGGTAAAAAGGCAAATGTCACGAACCATTTGAAACTGACGAGAAACTGGAAGTGTCAAAGCACACTACAAGTAAAACATCTTTTCTACCCTACCAGTCTCAAATTTCAGTATTGTGGTGACAGTCATCGTACCAAAAAACGATGGGGATTATGGTATGAATGACTAAAGCTCATTTTTCTACCTTTAACAGTCTCAATTTCTACTTTCAAAGTATTCACAGCATAAGCCCCGTGATATACAGTTGTGGATTTTGACTAACTATATACGCCATCTATGCTTACTATTCCAGGGATTACTAAGGTTAAATATCCTTTAGAAATATAGTGGAGCTAAATGTGTTCAAAGTCGGGTGCCAAGACTTAAAACATAATGAGGGGTCTATTAGTACACTAGGAAAATCTCACAAACCATATGAAACAACCGAGAAAATGAGAATGGCCAAGCAAGGTACAACTATAAAACGTCTTTTCTGACCCTATCCGGCTCGAAGATCAGTATTGTGGTGACAGCCATCTTACCAAAAAACGAAGGAGATTATGACACGAATGTCTAAAATTCATTTTTCTACCTTTACCGCCTCAATTTCCACTTTCAAAGTAGCCACAGCATAAGCCTCGTGGTATATAGTTATGGATTTTGACTGACAATGTACGTGATCTATGCTTACTATTCCAGGGATTACTAAGGTTAAATATCCTTTAGCTTCCTTGAGGTAAGTAAGTTTTGCCTAATTTTAAATTCTGGTACCACATGTTTAGTACGACGAAGTATTCGGTGAAAATGTAGATTTTTATACATATCATAAAAAGTTACGTTTCATAAAATCTAGTCTAATTAGAAGTGTTTCGTTTCAAGCAATCAGAACACAGTTATTTTGCATTTCAATGCATTGACTTATTACTGGTCACTGAAAATCAAATTACGCTTACGACCTGATGTATAGAAAACAAAAAAGAAGTTCGAAATTATGACCTGAACGACCAAAATTCATAACTTTATCTTTTGACAGTATAAATAATTACTGTCAAAGACTTTTTATTATAAAAAATAAAATAAAGTAAGCCCCACCCTTGGCTTATAGGAGTTAAAAGTAGTATACCGTGGTGGGGAACTAGGTATAGTATATTAATCAATTATAAAGAATGAACTTTACATGAAATTACTAAATTCAAAAACCTTGAAACTGCGTAACAACACATTTCAATGGACAAGTAAGGTCAGAAACCTACTAAAGCTAAATTTGTTCTAGGTCGGGAGCTAAGACTCCAAAAAATATAAGGGGTCTTTTAGTACATTAGGAGAAACTCATAAACCATATGAGACTGACGAGAAAATGGAAATGGCTAACCAAGATACAACTGAAACATCTTTTTTGACGCTATCCGGCGCGAAGATCAGTATTGTGGTGACAGGTATCATACCAAAAACCGAAGGAGATTATGATGTGAATGCCTAAACCTCATTTTTTGATCTTTAACCGCCTCAACTTCCACTTTCAAGGTGTCCACACCATAATCCCCGTGCTATACAGTTGTGGATTTTTATAATGAACCTGATCTACAGGGGCGGATCTAGGGGGAGGGTGCAGGGGGTGCGCACACCCCCCCCCCCGAAATGACCTGCGGTTTTCTAATACAACTGGCATTCTGCAAAAAAAAAAAAAAAAACTATGTGGTTTATTGGTGTTGAAGTAGAGCAAGAGACGAGTGCACCCCCTCCTAAAAAAAATCCTGGATCCGCCCCTGATCTAAGCTTACTACTCCAGGGTTTACTAAGACTAAATATCCTTTAGGTAAGTAAGTTTTGTCGAATTTTAAATTTTGGTATCACAGGCTTACTACGATGTAGTATTTAGTGAAAATGTAAATTATTGTACATATCTCAAAAAGTTTTGTTTCAAAAATCTAGTCGAATCGGAAGTGTTGTGTTTGAAGGAATCGGAGCAAAGTTATTATGCATTTCGATGTATTGACTTATTAACGGTCACTGAGAATAAAATGATACTTGCTCCCTGATGTATCGGCACGTGTCCGCATAGAAAAGAAAAAAAAAGTAAGAGAAAAAACCTAGTTTAATCAGAAGTGTTGGGTTGAAGGAATCGGAACGAAGTTTTATGCATTACTACGCAGTGACTTATTAACCGTCACTGGAAATGAAATGATACTTAATTACGATCTGATCGATCAGCAAGAGTCCATATGGAAAACAACAAGAAAGAAGTATAAAATTATGACGTACGACCAAAATTCATTATTTTATCTTTTGATGACAGGTTAATTATTACTTTTAAAGTCCCTTTATTATAAGACCCATCCTATGCAGATATGTGTTATAACATCGAATGCGGTGGTCGGGTACTATCTATAATTTAATTGTTTATAAAATTAAATCTTGCATATGTCATGGCTAACAGGCAGGAATGGGACAGACTTAAAAAATAAGTGCAGGTGCGGCCAAAATAGATAGAAAATGAAATGATACTTACAACCTGATGTGTCGGCAAGAGTCCATATAGAAAACAAAAAAGAAGTAAGAAATTATGACGTGACAATCAAAATTCATTACATTTTCTTTTCACAGGTTAATAATGACTTTTAAAGCCCCTTCATTATAAGACCCCCCGTATGCAAATATGAGTTATAACATTGTATGCGTTAGTCGGGTTCTATCTATAATTTAATTGTTTATGAGGAAAAGACCCTCCATGAAATTACCAATTTCAAAAAAGTTTAAACTGGGTAACAAAACATTTGTTTGGATAGGTAGAGTCAGAAATGTAAAAAAGCTAAATGTCTTGTAAGTCAGGTGCCAAGACTTGAAAAATAATGGGGGTCTATTGGTAAAGTAGGAAATTTCAGAAACCATTTGAAACTGGCGAGAAATTGAAAGTGGCAAGGAAAGCAACAAATAAAACATCTTTTCTACCTTACCAGGCTCAAAGTTCAGTATTGTGGTGATAGCCATCGTACCAAGAAACGATGGGGATTACTTTATGAATGACTAAAACTCATTTCTAACTTTAACAGTCTCAATTTCCACTTTCAAAGTATTCATAGCATAAGCCCCGTGATATACAGTTGTGGATTTTGACTGACTATGTACGTCATCTATGCTTACTATTCCAGGGATTACTAAGGTTAAATATCCTTTAGAAATATAGTGGAGCTAAATGTGTTCAAAGTCGGGTGCCAAGACTTAAAACATAATGAGGGGTCTATTGGTACACTAGGAAAATCTCACAAACCATATGAAACAACCGAGAAAATGAGAATGGCCAAGCAAGGTACAACTAAAACATTTTTTCTGACCCTTTCCTTGCTCGAAGATCAGTATTGTGGTGACAGCCATCTTATCAAAAAACGAAGGAGATTATGATGCAAATGACTAAAACTCATTTTTCCATCTTTAACTGCCTCAATTTCCACTTTCAAAGTATCCACAGCATAAGCCCCGTGGTATATAGTTATAGATTTTGGCTGACAATGTACGTGATCTATGCTTACTATCCCAGGGATTGCTAAGCTTAAATATCTTTTAGCTTCCTTCAGGTAAGTACGTTTTGTCTAATTTTGAATTTTGGTACCACAGGTTTAGTATGACGAAGTATTCGGTGAAAATGTAAATTATTATACGTATTATAAGAAGTTACGTTTCAAAAATCTAGTCCAATCAAAAGTCTTTCGTTTAAAGCAATCAGAACACAGTTATTTTGCATTTCGATGCATTGACTTGTTACCGGTCACTGGAAATCAAATGACACGTACGACCTGATGTATCGGAAAGATTCCATATAGAAAACAAAAAAGAAGTTCGAAATTATGACCTGAACGACCAAAATTCATAACTTTATCTTATGTTTTGACAGTTTAAATAATTACTGTCAAAGTATTTTTATTACAAAAAATAAAATAAAATAAGCCCCATCCTAGGCATATAGGAGTTAATGTCTCTCCTCTTTTATGATGCATGTTAAACGCGAAGTGACTTAATTATAAAACAAATAATGACAAGTTGGCGATAATGGGGGAGCACTGCCTTGCACTAGGTTAGCCTGCGCGACTTCCGGCGATGGCGTGACCAAAGAACCTCACTTATCTCCCCAGCACTACGAGCTGAATGCAATACAGCACGTGCTGGATCGGACAAGAGTATCGGTTTGCAGGCGATATTAAACGACAATGCAGCCAAGAAGCTTGGGGGAAGTCGCTGTGCAGACTTAACCGCATGCATGCAATGCATGCGAGGCAATGTATCCCCCCAAGCCCCAACAAGAGAACGGATAAACAAATGGAAAATACGGAAGCTAGATTGGCTGGAAGCGTCCAGGAACAATAGACATCCTGGGAGCCAGACTTTAACGAAGATTGAGGAGTTCTGATATACAGCTGGTAACAGACCGAGCACCAGCGACTGAGAAACTTTTATAAGCCAATCTAGCAACCTTGCGGCGGCTGCAAAGGAGGCCGCACCGATGCAAAAGCTATGCCTTTTTTGGCTTTGATAAGGGAGGCCAGCCACCCTAGCACTATCCTTTAGGAGGTCTATACGATGCCCCGGGTGACGTAACGACCTGATTGGAAATAAAACAAAGATCCATGCTGTGGCCTAGCTCAGAGAAAATACTCTTGCATAGCTGCAACGGCGCAAAGGGGGAACAAGGTGCGCACTATAGTGAGTGACTGACTTTCCCCAGCCATGTTTGTCTTAGACGATTTTAGGTATACTATTATGCGCTGTGAGCGCGCCAGGCTGGGGTGAAAAATTCTCAGTAAAGAACGCCAAGCTACTACGAAAGATTGGCCTGTCCAAAACTGCCAGTTTGACATCGACTTAAGGCTAAGAAGCAAGTTCTGCGGGCAGCCAGACTTGGGGAGAAAGTCACGCAATCCGTGCGGAGGTTAAACTGAGAACTAAAACTACAAGCCCCAGGTACGTAACCTTGCTACAACGAGGAAGGCAGAAAAGGCTAACGTGAATGCGGCCCAGATCATGGAAAAAATCCCAGAAACCCAGTCAGCTTTCCAGGATGGAAACATTATTAATAAGCGCAAACTTTGCGTACGTCTGATGGGCTGGCACTGATTAGAGGTGTATTCGCCTGATACGAAAACCCTAAAAAACCCCTTGGGGAAAAGAGGGAACGTATTCTCCCAGTAATGCAGATACACAACCCCTAGAGAACGGGGCAACCAGTGCCAGCAAAAGGCAAGTTCGATAGTAGGTTTTAAACACAGTTCATAAAGTGCACAATCCATGATGTACAAGGGACCTGGTGCCAACTGAAGGCAGCAACAGAACTCTTGCAATGCAGACGGCTGGTGAATTCAGACATCCCACTGCTTGGTGGCAAAGAAAAAAGTGACACAACTTCCCACATGGCCAGTGGAGGCAGAAAGTAAGTGAGACGCGGACACCGGGTCACCTGGAGAGTCGAACCTCGGGGTGGGATGCGGAAATACAGCAGTGCAGGGATGCAATTACAAAACAAAACAAAAAAAAACACAGACTGAGTTAAACTGAGAAGGGATCAGTAAAGTATAATATGATAGTTGTTGTAATTGAAGTCAACGGTAACTGCCAACATCATCTATTCAAGTTGTACGTGTGCAAGCGGGAATAGATTGTGCTAATTGCACTGCACTGTAGATAACAGTTTAATAGATATACCCCCGGGGAACTATCATAAGTACAGAAGCCATTTATGTGAGAGAAGAAAGTGGCCTGGTATTCCCCGTATGGTTATAGTAGGATAGATAGAGGCTCTTGGTCGGGATACGTTAACCAAGGCAAGAGGGGCATGTGCATAGAACCAGAGACGTAATGCCAGGGGACAGTCCCGTTGCTTTGCCACAAGCCTGGTGTTCTTGCTCAAAAAATGGTCAAGAGTACGAACTGGATATTCAGGGATAGGTAGAAAACGACCGAGGGATGCGTGATGGCCGGTCCACGGTAAAGCAGGGTATTAAAAGAGAGTTTCTCAAAATATTGCCAACTCCGACGTGGATCTTCGTAAAGCGTCCATGAAAGCCAGAACGATCTGACGTGTAGCACGTGTACGGGGTTGAGGAAAGGTGCAATAAATGGATTTCGCGATGCGACTGAAGGACAAACCGCCAACAAATGGCGGCTAAGCCGGTTAAGCGGAAGACGGAATCAATCCAAGAGGAGTTGTAACTTTAGGCATTTAAAGGGGATGACGCATAGTAGCCCCCGAAAAATTTTTTACAGGTTAACTTTAAATGACTCGGCATAGCAAAATTACTGTAAAAATTTTACAAGAACGGTACACTGAGCGCTTAAACCTTGCTGAACACTGGAACCCAAGTGAACTCTGAACAGTTGTTCCAGGCTTTTATAGCTAGACGAATGTCTGCTGGCATAGCCAGTAGAAAAGGCTGTACTACAAGACAGCTCAGCGTTGCATGTGCAAACTCTTAGTCATGAATAGTGCTTTGAAAATATTGGCCAATGCTGTGGCTCGTACTAGCCTGCTTAAGACAACAAGGCCGTAAAGTTCTACGCTAGAATGCAATGCATCTTAGAGCTCAATGACCTTGACAACTTGACTACACAATTGCTTTGTTGAAAAAGAACCGCCATAAATGGGTTACTCAACTAGCGTCACTTTCCATCAACTACATTTTACTGGCGTGACAGTAAAATTGCTTTTAAAAATCGTATGCTGTGGTGGGGAACTATCTATATAGTATATCAATCATTTACATATATATAGAATGGACTCTCCATGAAATTACTAAATTCAAAAAACTTGAAACTGCGTGACAAAACATTTGGTTGGACAAGTAAGGTCAGAAACCTACTATTAAAAGATAAATTTGTTGTAAGTCGGGAGCTAAGACTCCAAAAAATATGTGAGGTCTTTTGGTACAATAGGAGAAACTCAAAAACCATAAAAAACTGACGAGAAAATGGAAATGGCTAAGCAAGATACAACTAAAACATCTTTTTGACGCTATCCGGCTCGAAGATCAGTATTGTGGTGACGGGCGTCGTACCAAAAACCTCCTTTTTCTATCTTTAACCGCCTCAATTTCCACTTTCAAGGTATCCACACCATAATCCCCGTGCAACACAGTTGTGGATTTTGATAATGTACCTGATCTATGCTTACTACTCCAGGGATTACTAAGACTAAACATCCTTTAGGTCAGTCAGTTTTGTCGAATTTTAAATTTTGGTATCACAGGCTTACTACGATGTAGGATTATAAATTATTGTTCATATCTCAAAAAGTTTTGTTTCAAAAATCTAGTCCAATCATGAGTGTCGTGTTTCAAGGAATCGGAACAAAGTTATTATGCATTTCTATGCAGTGACTTATTAACCGTCACTGAAAATCAAATTATTCTTAATTACTGGAAATCAAATGATACTTAATTACGATCTGATGTATCGGCAAGAGTCCATATGGAAAACAACATAAAAGAATTATGGAATTATAACGCGTACGACCAAAATTCATTTTTTTATCTTTTGATGACAGGTTAATTATTACTTTTAAAGTCCCTTTATTATAAGACCCATCCTATGCAAATATGTGTTATAACATCGTATGCGGTGGTCGGCTACTATCTATATATGTCATGGCCAACAGGCGGGAATGGGACAGACTTATAAAATAAGTGCAGGTGCGCCCGAAATAGATAGAAAATGAAATGATACTTACGAGCTGATGTGTCGGCAAGAGTCCATATAGAAAACAAAAAAGAAGTAAGAAATTATGACGTGACAATCAAAATTCACTATATTTTTTTTTCACCGGTTAATTATGACTTTTAAAGTCCCTTTATTATAAGACCCATCGTATGCAAATATGAGTTATAACATCGCATGCGGTAGTCGGGTACTATCTATAATTTAATTGTTTATAAAGAAAAGACCCTCCATGAAATTACCAGTTTCAAAAAAGCTTAAGAGCAACTCCATGCAAATATCGACCAAAGTGCAGCAAGGCTCAAAAAATAAAAATCGCTCTTCTTTTGCATAATGATAGACTTTAGTAAGTGTACAAACGCCGTGTAGTTTTTTTGTCGAAAGAGCTGTTCGTTTCCGAGAAAAACAATTAAGAAAACCGTTTCAAGCCCCGCCGTCGACATCCTCGGAGACCCAGGGGCAGATAGTGGGGGCGAACTAAAGTCTAAACGGGCGGAAAAATATGGCATTCTGCCTTCTGATTGGGCAGAAAAACACAAAAGTTTTTCTGGCATCAATCAGAAGTCAGAACGGCGGCGACCGTTTGGAACTGGTCTGGTAAGACATTGTCCCCAGGGGCTCTTCTCGCCGTTCTTTAATTTTCTTCGTGCCATATTTTTCTGCCCATTTAGACTTCCCCTCGTCCCTGCTATCTGCCCCTGGGTCTCCGAGGATGCGCCGTCGATTTCGCAAGCCAAAAGCAGAGTTGAAATTCACTATGATTCGCTCGACTTGCATTTCAAAACAACCGTGCTAGAAAAAAAGCTTGTTGATAAAATTTTAAGTATAAGTCGTCGTTCACCAAAGTATATAATATTTTTAGCATTACAACAGTCTGAGTAATTATAAAAAAGCTAAAGCGTATGGCTACCTGTTGTCCACCCACAGAAGGTAGTTGAAAAGAGCGACGATTTTCAATATGTGCGTTTGATCAGAATCTTTCTTCAAGATTGAAGGGGAAAACATTACAAGCATCAAACTATTATGTTGTGTTAAAATTATTTTGGGGAAATCATTTTGAGCTTCTCAGAAATTATTTGAAATTCGAGTTACAGACAACATAAAATAACGCCATCCAACAGATGACCCGTGTGAAATACCTCCATGGAATTCCATGGAAATCCATGGAAATCCATGGAAATCTATGGAAATCCATGGAATTCCATGGAAATCGATGGAAATCCATGGAATTCCACGAAAATCCCATGGAGTATCCATGGAGTTCCATGGAATGCCATGGAGTTCCATGGAGTATCCATGGAGTTCCATGGAATGCCATGGGGTTCCACGGAGTTCCATGAAGTAGTGATGGAGTTCCATGGAATGCCATGAAATTCCATGGAATATCGTGGAGTTCAATGGAATGCCATGGGGTTCCCTGAAGTACCGATGCAGTTCCATGGAATGCCATAGCGTGTCCATGGAGTTCGATAGAATACCATGCAGTTTGTATGAGAAAATCCATAGAAATTCAGTAATCAAGCAACTCATCAACTTGTTAACCACATGTTCAAGTCTGCACTTTTTATTGAATAGAAAAATAGGAAACATTTGGAAGCTTTCTAAAAGCAAAATAGTGCATTTAGTTTAAATTACACAGACAATGCAAAAGTATTGTTCACCGACGCTGAAAGTCCCAGTGTAAGAGATTTTATTGCTAACTATAAAGAGGAATGTTTTGTGTGCTTAATACAAAAATGATCCTGTTGAGAAAAAATAAATATAGAAAATTACTTTTTAGTAGGGCTGTCTGCCATTTATCTTTTAAAATCAGAGTTGCATTTAAAATATGAGAAGATCACTGTTATTAACAACATGCAGTTGCTTCATAATGGCACAGTGCCGCTATTCGTGCAGGACCCGTACACCGACGTGTATTTGCTATGACATACGGGATCAAGTCTCTACTTGAAATTTATATGAAATTTCTAAGTCTCTTGAAATTTCTGATCAACAAATTTCCATGAAAGTGTAAGTCTCTTCAACCACTGTTCCATTTTTAAGGAAAAAATTTCAGTGTTAAATTTTGAAAAAAAGAAAAATTCGATGTGGCAAGATTGAGAACCGATCCAGGGGCCTAGAATCCATAATTCGTAGCCAACCACTCTACCACGGAGTAGTAACTCGCCGCTAGTTGGAGTTTGATTTTATTCATATAACAACAACCGTTACCCTAATAAGAGGCTAACCGTTTCGAGTCAGTGCTTAAATAGATCTAATCAGTTTAGTCGGAATCCCGTACAAATAGCAAACACAAGACGATGTACGGGTCCCGTACTTAAATAGCCAGTACTGGAAATGATCCCACTTAGGCACATAACTCTTCTCGGTATCGAAGTGTGTTTTGGTTGAGAGCTAAGATTTTCCCTATTACTCGAACCTGATTGATGAGATTGCTTTGTATGGAGTATTTCGGCGAACCTACACAAGCAATATTAGAGTTTTTTGCCGCATCCGTGGATAGGCTAGTCTGCTACACAGCCGTTTTTAGTGGGGAGGAGCGTTGCGTGACGACACTAAGATCAGACTATGAATAGGCCTGCTGCCTTTTTAAAAGGTTCCCTCACCTGGGAGAACAATGCAATATTTTCCTCTCACTGCTTTACTCTTCTACAGCGTCGGAATAGTACAATTAACTCTGAAAGGGACCACAATTTAAAGCCTTTAAAGACAGACATCTCTACGATCGAGCCGTGATTTGACGCCATATTTGGTACTTGAACTGGCGTCCAAACCTCCCCGCTTAGTGACTTACGCGATCACGTGGAGCTTTTGAACCAATAGAAATGCGTAGAAGATCAGTTTCTTGGTTCGAACCTTTAGGCGGACTTCTGTGCAGTACGACAGTGTTGTGTAAACGGATTGTCTTTGCGATGAATGCATCCGAAAAAGATGTCATTTTCAACGCGAAATATCATTTGTGAGGTTGCTTACATTTGGCTTCTTTCAAATCGACTTCGATTAAACAATGACTCAGCAGGATCGCACATTAAAGAGGAAGGTAAGCTTAATATGTACACAACTCGTGTTTGGTTGCTCAACTGAATTCGTCCGCTCGATTTATATGTCTCTGCTAGATTTAGAAGGGTGAGTTTTCGGGTGCTGTTTATCGGTTTTAATATGAAGTTTCCATCTTTTGTTTATACAGATATGAATGTGGTCTTTCCTGCAAATTGCCTTTGGAATCCTTTGGAATAATTACTACTTCTGGCAGAATTAGAAATCGAAGACTGTACTTCGATGGACTGCTTCGATGCATAAGAAGAAATATCATATTTAGAATTTTCAGGCCTGCTACGTAAAAACTATGCAAGAGACTGATAAATTATAATTGTGGTTGTCGCCGTTTTTTCCCAAGGATTAGGTAGGACTTTGCTATAACTAAATAGCATGGTTCTGATCGAGGAAATAAGTAGCAGTTCCCTTTTTCGTCGCATTAAATAAAGCCATGTTTAAGTCTTACATACTGACGGTTTATGCATTCAAGTATTAGCTTATTTTTTTTCTCTCAATTATGCATCTGTTCGCCTGTTACTTTTCTTAAACACCAGGCCAAGATTCCTTGCTTTGTATTAAATCTAAATTTTTCATTTAAGCTACTTCAATATGATTGCTGCATTCTAAACTGCAATGTATATAGTCACAAGTAAACATTAATTTGTTAAGCTACAGTATGTCAAATTTTCCTCCAAAAGCATGTTAAGTTTTGATTGATGTCTTTAAATTGATTAAATAAATTGCAGTGGACCAAAATCTGTTATGTATTCCATTTGATTCACTGGATATTTTACATGTCTAATTCCTGTGAATTCCATGAAACTCCCAGGAGATCCATGGAATAATCGGTGGAGTAGTTTCTATGGAATTGCATGGAACTTTTCCATGGAATTCCATAGAAAATGTCCTAATCCTCCATGGAAAATGTCGATGCACAAATTTCCATGGAATCCCATGGAAATTGGTGCCCTAATGTTTTCCATGGAATTCCATTGGAAATGTCCTAATCCTCCATGCAAATATCTTCCATGGAAATCTATGGAGAAATTTCCATGGAATTCCATGGAAATTGATGTCCTAATCCTCCATGGAATTCCATGGAGAATTTTCCATGGAAATCCATGGATTTCCATGGAATTCCATGGAGGTATTTCACACGGGGAGTCACCACGACCACCGCCAACAATTTGACTTTAGGTTTTCGTTTACGACGCTGGTAGCATTGATATGTGGGACAATTTTTTGAAAAAGCTAACCTTAACCTGTATCTGTTGTTCTTCAAGCTCCAAGTTGTTCATTTTGGTGTCTTATCACCTATGTTAGCGTAGTCGTGAAGTCCGCTCACATTGTGGAGGTGCGTGACAGCTTTCTGGTAATTTCTTCATCCCTCTGTTTTCTCTAATGTTTTCAAGTTGACATCTCATGCTTGTTAAAAATTTTGAGAACCCTGGACCTTAAAAAAGCCGGCTATAAAATAAAGTTCGGTAGTTTAACAAAGCAAAGTTCCTTGCTCGTGGATCCGTTCAATTAATCTCATTTGCATAGAAGTGTGCCAAGAGACTACTTCCGGTGATATCCACGTAACGAGCTTCACCGACTTTCACATGTTACCTCCAGTACACTTTAGTTGACATTATTTTACCTGAGAATTACCTTTTAACATTTTAGGCATTTGATTAACATTATCGAATTAAATTTAGTTTAATTTGATTCAACTGTTCATTCCCACTTGAAAAGAAAAGGATCTTTGTATGAACACTGTTTGTGTGCGCTCTTCTTCGATGAAGCTATGGAAGGTTCGTGCTCCTTCGAGTCATTAGTAGGTACTCCGTTTTCGTTTGATAGAAGGGATAAGCAGAGATCAACTGAGATTGTTCCTCTGTCGTTGTCAAACTATTAAGGACGTAACTGGGCATAGGCCGACCTGGTCTCTTTCTGGTATTGAAAGCGAAACAGACTTTATTTTAGCTCAGAACTGACCAGCCAGACCATTCCCGTCGCAATGATAATTTCCCTTTTAATCAAAACTCTTCGGCTAGATCAGGCAAATCCTAAATAGTATGCTCGAAAGAGAACGTTTTTCAGCAAAACTCTTGGAAAAAAACCTGTTTCATTTTCAAAACTTGACTGGTTGCTGAAGAGGTTTGCTTCACCAGTGCCGGTATTCCGACATCATTCCTATTTATGGACGATCCGTGCCAGAACTTAGCATGATTAGTAATGAGGTTGTGGACTGGATGTACACAACTCATGGTCACAAAATAACACAGTGGAATCACGACCTGTTAAATCCAGCTGCACTGAATGAGTATGCTGATGCCATTAGTAACAAAGGAGCAGCACTGGAGAATTGTTTTGGCTTCATAGATGGCACTGTGCGCCCGATTTCTAGACCGGATGAAAACCAAAGAATTGTATACAATGGACATAAACGGGTTCATGCCCTTAAATTTCAGTCTATTGTGCTCCCAAATGGATTAATTGGCCATCTATATGGTCCTGTTGGTAAGTACATACTTTAACACCCAATTCAAGTTGTTAGGCACAATTTTCTAATTTTAGAACTTTTTTTCTTTTTTTTTTTCACAGAGGGGAGGATGCACGATGCACGAATGTTGGCAGTTTCTGGTCTGTATGACGATTTGGAAAATTTTGCTTTCTGTCCAGCCGGCAGAGAAATGTGTTTATATGGTGACCCAGCCTACCCGCTTAGAATCCACCTCCAAGCTCCTTTCCGAGTTGGGGTTTTAACCAGACAAATGGAAATTTTCAATGAAAAAATGAGTGCAGTACGTGCATCTGTAGAGTGGTTATTCGCAGAAATCATCAACTATTTCAAATTTCTAGTTTTTAAAAAGAATTTGCGGATAGGTTTAAGTCAAGTTGGTAAGATATATATAGTCTGTGCAATTCTACGAAACGCTTTAACCCGCCTTTATTCCAACACAACTGCTGAGTACTTTGGTGTTGATCTTCCATCATTGCAAGACTATGTTCGCTTACTCTAAGTTTACAGCTTGAGAACAAAACAAAAGCTGGATAATGTATAAACTGAAGAACTGTAAAGAGATATTGTATGACAAAAGGTTTTAAAATATGTTCTTTCTGTCTCCCAGAAATATATATGTTATTAAAACAGTAGTAGCAACTTTAACACTGAAGGAAATAAATGGCCTAGAATAACATTACTCAAAAGAGACTGTTAATGTGAAGCAAAGCTTCAAGTTCAACTTAACAACACAGCAACAATTGAATTTGAAAGTATTTCTTTGTAGACACTGAATAACTACATATTTATTATTTTTTCCAATAACACCATCAAAGCCTTTGACTGCTGCTGTTGCTGCTACATCATCATCATTTGAGAGTTGAGTAACTGCTGTTGGCTTTGTTGCTGTTGCTGCTGCATAAGTTTAGCATATCTGCTTGTTGCTGTTGCATTTGAATTTGATGTTTACTCAAAACCTCCATTTTTTTCTCCCTAGAGAGTTTGCTGATCTCTCTTCATCTTTAGGTCTTCCTCTTTCAGTTGATCACTTATTTTAGCTCCTTCAGCTAAGCATTCGATAGCATCACCTCCACTTCTTCGTTGACGCTTCGGTCTGTCATCGCTTTCATCCGCTGATTAACCTCTTTTCTTCGTCTCTGACAGAAGTTTCTTCTTCTTATGCTTGTAAACAAGGATTCCCACGTGGTCTCGGACTGATCGCTTATCAACCCTGAATTTCGGCACAGTGCATTTGTTCAAGGTGTCTGCTATTTTTTCCAATATATTGCCTCTTTGTGTTGACCCTTTCTTAGTTGTGTAGGGATTTACATTGACGACTTCTCTGCATAGAAAGGTTTCATGATCATGTGTCCAAAACATTACTGAACTAAAGGGAAGCATAAAACACACGCAGTTTAATAAAATTAAATTAAATAATGCAGGCTTAAAATTAGCCTCCCCGCAGACGATTTAAATGAGATCTGTATTTGAGTGTTGTCTCATAATTCTAACAGAAGATCAAAATTGGAAACTCAAATCCTACACAACTTCATTCATCAACATGATCCAACTAAAATTTCATTCAAGACTCAAAGTTTACTCCAAACTTTAAACTCCTGTAAGTTTAATTTGTGATGATGATGATTTTTTTTCTTGGAAAGAACTTTTGAATACTTAATAGCATGTTAACCCTATCATTCATTCATAACTTTGCTGCAAAAAAAAAAAACGATGGACAGAAAAACAAAAGCATTCACAGGAAAAATACCCTGTTCATCTCCTTCCAGGATCCAAATTTCAAGCAAAGAAGTATCCCCCACAGAAAGCGTTGTGGGCAAAAATTTAGTACTAAAAAATTGTACACGGAGGAAATCATGTCCGTAAGTGCGGTTCATAACGAGGAAAGTAACAAGTAACTCGTTGTGTGGATAATCCCAAACCAAATTTATGAGCAAAATAAGCTAAACTTCCATCCTTCAAACCTAAATTTACAAGAGCTGTACACGTTATAAACAGAATATTTGTTACAAATCAAATGTTGCTGGACCTATCGAACTGTAGCTCCAACACGGTATTAGCGTTTTAATGAAAACACTCTCACATTTTCTCATTCGACAGTTCGGATAAAACTCAAATTTCTGCAACATAAAAAAGCTGTACTAATGTACAACAACAATGAAATGTGGATCGATGGACAAAATCACGTTTCGAACTACGCACTTTAGCTTTCGATCCACTAGCTAGAAGACAATTTACGCACCAGGACAATGGCTAAGAGTAATTCTTTACCTTTTTTATAATTTCCCTTTGTACTGAGTGACACGAGATTAAGTTGAACCAAGGGTAACCGTATTTTTCTGCCATAAACAGCTTTTATGCCGAGAGCGGCTCAGTTATACCAACTATATAGACAATAGACTGAAATATTTATAATTGCGTTCGTGCACGCAGCCAGGATTCACTGAATGAAGGAGACACATATTTGGAATAATTTGGCCACTCAAGTGGCGTTTATTACAAACCAATATTACAAGTGCTAAAGTGTCACGTTAACCGAGAATCATCGCTTAGTGTAACATGACAGTTATTTGATTCAGTGAATTAAGCTGGGGCGAAAATTAGCCACAAGCCACATTCTGTGGCGAGCCCCAACCAAAGCCGCGGGCACGCACGCAAGACACGATCCCAACACGAAAAGGTAAAAAAGGGGAACACCAGGCCGATTTCTGACATGTTCCTGGAGACCTTTCGAGTTAAAATAAGAGGTACCTAAACAACTGCTCCGTTTGAAATGGGAGAATTGCCGCCCCAGCCCAAGTCTGACAGGCGAGCTTCGAAGCCCAAGCTAGTTATAATAATATGTCAAAGCTGGAATGTAACAGACAACATAGCCCGTGTCGGAAATAAAAAACCGGAAATAAACATGATTAATCTATAAGTCATTGCTGCCCCAGCCCCTGTCTGTAAGGCGAGCTTACGTGCAGTAAGACACAACCAGCCCATGTCTGAGCTGTGTCAGAGTCACTAAGACAAAATAAAAAATAAAATGAAATAAAAAATAAATAAATAAATGAAAAATAGGCAAAATCTAGAAATATGCGTTGCCCCAGCCCATGACTGAAAGGCGAGCTTAATCCTTAGATACTCCTATAGGTTGACGAATGTATAGTTTAAATGCGTCGGATTTCCAACGGCCAAGGTGACGAATTTGAGCATCCGATAAGCCTTTTTCAGCTGCTAGAGAGGCGGCGCCGATCCGGAAAGAGTGAGATTTGTATTTAGTTGAATCAAGGCCACAAAAATTCAAGGCTTGTTGCAGCTGCTACGTAAACTGGCTAGTTTTAACCGGAGATCCGTCAGCAAAACAAAACAAGGGACCCGGGGTTGCACCCCTTGTAGAGAAATAGCGTTGTAAATAAGCCACTGGGCAAAGCGTAGATCCCTCAGAGCGTTCCAAAAACACTGAAAAGGGGCGCCTGGTGGTGTTGTGTTTAAAGTCTTTTATGACAATGGTCGCCGAGGTCACGACATTGTTCGAAAATTGAAAATGGAGGTCTTGCACGTGTACTAGGGATTTCAAATTCGCGCCCTTGACCGTGAGTTCACCCACACGAAAAAAGCCATAGAAGGCTACTAAAAACATGGTTTGATATAACAATCTTTGAACTGCCGATGAATTGGTGTGATTTAAGGCGAGCACTAAGTGCTGCAACACGCTACGTGTTATGGGAAGCCGAACATCCAGTGAGGAGTGAAGCTTACTGTGAGCCGTTAAAAGCTTCTGCACTAAAAAATTTTTGGTGGGATCCGGGAAATTACCAAGTTTGTGGACGTAACTTAACGCGGAGACGTATGTCGAGATCGTGGAGGATGCAAACTTCCTCGCTGAAAGATAAGATATAAACAACGCTAAATTGTTGACAGAGACTGGAAGCAACGAGCGGCGAGAATCGCAAAATTCAGAGGAAAACTCGACATATGTCTTCCACGCTCATTCGTAAGTCCTACGTGACCCCTTCGTAATGGCTGAGTGCAGAAGCTCGGTCAAGTGATGTGCCAGTTGTTGGGTAGTAGGCCCCCCGGAACCGGCGTCGGTTGTGGGTCTGCGGAAGGTTGTTGAAGGCACAAATGTAATAACTGGTCACAAATGTAATAAAGGTCACAAGTGTAATAACATTTGGTCACAAATGTAATAAAGGTCACAAATGTAATAATTACCAACTTAACAATTTAAAAAGAGTAACTCACTCAGAGACATAAATTAAAGGTAATATAGCTTTGAAGACTGAATTGTGCAGGGCAAAGATGACTTTCAAATCATATCCAAAAAAGGGCAATTCAGTCAAGAGGGCTTAAGAAAAACGTAAAGAACGGGAAGTTGAAGAGAACCAAAAGAAGTATGGAGGGGGAAAGCGAAAGGCAAAACCTTGAGTGGACGGTGAAAGTCTTTTGTTCGAGCTTCGCAAGCTGTTATTAAGCTTTGGGAACAGCACGACCAGCGTAATACTCGACAGGTATGCAAAGTTTCGGATAGTTAGGAACCTTTAATTTTAAGCGAGATAGAGGCCGGAAAATGCCTCAAATAGCTCTTCTTGATGGCATCAGACGCACGGCTGCGAAGAAGACCAGAATTGGTTAAGCACGACGGGTTACCCTCATACGAAATACATGTAAACTTGCTAATTGGTTTATGACAGGATTGAACAGTTTCAACAGGCGACTGTAGTGTCACCTGTTCGTCACACAGTCCTGGCGGAAATTTGATTGTTGCAATATAGTGAAATAAGGACTTAAGACAACCTATAACTTCAAAACAATGGTTTAATCTCATGAAATTTGAAGATTAACTTACAACCTTGAAAAAGAAAGGCTTGCGGTTATCAAATTAGGACTTCGAATTGCTTTCCTGCTATACATGGCAGGGAAAGTGTAGTTGTACATACAAAAAAGTATGGGAACCGAACATCAGTCCTATTAATTAATACACCAAGCACGAATTTTCTCTGAGAAGAACACAGTTTTATCAGGCTAGAGCGAAACAATATAGAATCAGTCTTGGCAAATCCAAAAACAAGCTTCCTTATTTGGCGTTAAACGAGGAACATATGTTCTTCTTTGGTTGGCACGCTTTTCTACTTACGTGTGTTTGCAATATTCTTCCAAAAAATGCCAGATATTGCAAACCATCCAAATTCTAGAGGAATTAACCTCACCCATGCATGATACCATTTAGGGGATTTAATAACTGGCCAAAGGCGTTCAACAGCACTACTGCATCTCCCCTTCAGCATTACTAGTTTCCTTATGCTTATGACGACTGTTTTTTCTGCAAGTTCTGGAATGTATACCGTAGGGCAAGGCATCTTGTCTACTGTTTCTCTGAAGAAGGTATTCACACCTCGTAGGGATGTTCTCATAAACGGAAAGGTCTTTAAGGTAATCTTAATGATACTTTCTAGCACATCGTTGTTTAAAAATTGCCCTGTGTATCCTGATCCTACTCCATTCTGTAGCTCGTCATTTTTGTCCGCGCCACTTATACCTTCACTTACTGCATCCCCCTTACTTCTGCCAACTTGTTCCGTTTCCCCGTCAATTCTGAGAACGTAAACTTCATCCTCTTTACCTTTGCCATCACCACTTGTGTCGCACCCATTATTGCCAACACCACTTGTGTCCCTTCTACTTTCACCATCGCCTTCCTTGTCTCCGCCAACACGACCTGTCCCCCCTCTGCACCCGTGATCACCATTTCTGTCTTCGCCACTTGCACCAACAGCACTTGTGTCCATTCTACTTACACTATCACCTTCCTTGTCTCCGCCGATGCCGACAACACGACCTGTCTCCCCTCTGCACTCGTCATCACCATTTCTGTCTTCGCCACTTGCACCAACATCACTTGTGTTTCCTCTACTTCCGCTATAACCTTCCGTGTTTCCACCAATTCCTCCAACACCACCTGTATACCTTCTATTTTCGCTATCTCCACCTTTGTACTCACTACTTCCGCCATAACCATTTCTGCAGTACCCACTTTCGTCATCACCGTCTCTGCCGTAGCCACCTCCGCCTTCACATTCATTCATTCATTTTGAGTATCACAAACCCATGGCATAAGACTCACGTAATGCTCACCCTGAGCGAAGTGTCCGAGGTAAACAGTGGCTAGTGGAGAGCTTGACGAGGGTTCAAATAGATGCTGTGCACCAGGTTCAAGCGTAGATATTACTTGAATATTAACGTTATATAAATTTGCTGCTGCGAAGAGAGTTATTTGATCCCCAAAAGTGTTACATCTGGACATATATTCTAAATATTCTTCCCAAGACGTAAACTCTGCAAGAAACTCTAAAAGCGGAAAACCCTCGTTATCGACTGCATTGTTCTCCAAATAATTTTTGCTATTTCCTCACGCATGGTTTCAGGGGATCTGAAAATTCCCAAAGCAGAGAGTTGATGCGCTACTGCAGCAAACTGGCAAGATCCATCCCCAGGCGGATTATAATCAATATCGAAGCCCTGATCCTAACTTATTTTTTTGTAATCGTCTGTTTCCATTGGAATGTAATATCTACTATGATGAGCTTTTTGCCTTTTCTTTGACACCTTTGCCAATCTTTGTTTCTTCTTCTCCTCTCCTAGAGTAAGGCTTGTGACATCGTCTACCGGCAGCCACTTCTCTTCTTTTTTGCCAGTAATAGGGGAAGTGTACCTAACTTTGTATTAAGGCGACGAGTGTTTCTCTTTATTATTACAGTCTCAATAACACAGTGCCTCTCTTGTGCACTTTTAATGCCTCCTTTCCTTAGCAGGCGTATATATACCTTTTCTCCAACATTATATTTTGAGGGTGGATGGGATCGCAAATGTCCTCTCACCATTCTCTCACTGCATTTCTCGGATGCTTTTGCAGCCTTCTTCCTGGTTAGGGAGGCATGTTTAGAGCACCGTCTTCGGTTGCCTTCTGATGGGTTACATTTGGCAGCATTTTCGACCACCTCTTCATCTGTCATGGCTGTGTTATACGAATTACATTTACGTGTAAAGTACACTTCAAAGGGTGTTTTGTAGGCTAAAACTTCTTTTGGGTCTTCGTTTAAGATGCGCTGGTAGTTTGGCAGCCTTTGTACCCAATTTACACCTTTCGAATCCATTTGAATAATGTCGTTTTCCATCTTGGATCGTAAAGCCCTGTGGCTACGTTCGACTTTTCCCTGAGACTGTGGGTGGTATGGACTACTAAAAATTATTTTTATTCCCAGCTGGCGGCAAAGCTCCTTGACGGCTCCTTTGAACTAGCCCCCTTGATCACACTGAATGACCCGGGGAGGTCCATGTTCCAGGTATATGGTCCGTAGTTCATCTGCAACGTTCTTACTCATTTTCTTGTTTATAGGACGAAGCCAAACAAACCGACTGAAAACGTCCATTACTGACAAAACATATCTGTAAGACGAGCCATTGAACTTGACAGCCCCTTTCTGTCCCATGTCCATTAAGTCAATCTGGTGCCTTATCTGCACGTCTCTAGCTCGAATTGGCTTCAGTCTTAACTTGTTACAGAATTTCGCATTTCTTTTGTAATGCTGTTTGTCTCTGTTAAGGAATTCTTGTACTTTTATCCTACTAAGACCTGTGAAGTTTTGCTTGAGAGATGCTACTAATTTTGCAGCGCCCGACCCTTTTACCCTTTTATATTCATCGGAAATAACCTTTTGCACTTCTGAAACTCTTAGTATCCGACGCCCTGTAGCTTTAGAGTAGATAAATTTGCAGCTGCCTTCTTCCTTTACCGATAAATCGCCATGAGCTCTCCAGTAGCGCACCGCTGCTGATCGCTGGCTCTTGTTCGATCCTTTACGGCTGGTAAACGTTCGCCTTCAATCATCCTGATCAGAGCATCGTAAATCGCATCATCAATGGCTGATTTATCTCTGTCTCCTCTCCCTCTTTCTTTTCGTTTTACAGCCGCGCAGTTACGGAAAACTAACAAGCAGATAAAGAGAGCCAAAAGCATTGCACATACAGTCCTCATCTTGTATCTGAATTAACCAACGTGCCCGCTTATTCGCAAAGACTACTGGAATGTTGCGTCAAGACACTGACCAGAATTGATAGCAGACAACACGAAATCCAGACAGACCCGGGGGTAACTCCATATAAAAGTGAGGTGCTCTTCGGAAAATGAAAACTAGAAAACTCTTAGAAATTAGTAAATAAAATTTGTGAAATGTACTATTTAATTTTTACCCTAAATTTACTTGTGGGATATCTATAGAATGGCCGTATGACTAAGCATATGTACCACATACAATAAAGTGTATATGTCTATGTCGATCCCTGAGGGATGTGGTATGGCTCTGGTAGTATTCCCTCCTCCAGGGACAGACTGACTGGAGGAAATAAATTTTTAGGTCTGCTTTTTTTTATTGCCACCATCAAAAATCTGGCGCACTTTGCAAATAGATAGAAATGACCCTGTTTCCTCAAAGCCATGTTAAAAGAGCTGCGTATCATACTGGTCTGCAAATCAAAACAACAGCACACTTACTTTGGATAGAATTTTGTCACGTGCTAGGCAACGGGAGTTGTCTACAAGGTCAAGTTTCACCGTCTGGGGTGAGCTAATCGGAATTAATCATTTTTAGGACTGCAATTCTCTATTTACATCCTTAAAAGTACTGCACACTTGACAAAGAGCTGAAAAGGAAGATGATTGTGTCTTTGCTCGAAAACAGATTAACGCAGTCGTGAATGAAATCATCAATCTGCACGCTTACTTTGGAGTAGAATTAACCTCACGTGCTAGGCAACGGGGAAATTGAAAGTTTCACCGTTGGCCATTTATGGAACTCACAAAGAATGGCGGCATCGACAGTAAGAAAACTATCCGTTTGTTTTGAGAGGTCCAAATAATGAAATGACGACAGTTGAACCAATAACCTGCATCAGCCATAGAATTGTATGGTACTTTTTTATAACAACTTTACTTTACATAGGAAGGTTAAAAATCATACAAATTTGAGAAAAAAAATAAAGTTCAGCAGCAACAAAACAATAAAAAAACAAAACCAGAGGAAAAAAAATGCATTTTCCTGTGGCTCCTTGGCGTCGATGATGTTTTCTTTATACAAGGCAGATGCTAACTTTTACCCATGGAACATGTAAACAGTAGATAAAGTAGATTCGTATGATGAAGTTACATTTCTTATGGCCCCCAATCTTTCGTCCGCTGCCTCTAGAAATTTTTGGCTTTTTGGATTAAGTGCTCGTCAAAAACTTTATTGTCATTAAAATTCAGAATAAATTTCAGAGAGATACCATTGCTGAATTCAAAGGTAAATTCCCCCAAAAAGTATAATGTTTTGACGTTAGAAATCCCTTCTGAAACGCACTTCCGAAAAACACACATAACCTGCGACCTAAGCAAACTCGTCAGGGTGATGCATTGACAAATGGTCTTTTGTTCGCGATTTTCGCTCTTATGTAGAAACAAGTGGTCCAAATTGATTCATTGTTAAAATACTTTTAAGACAAGCGAAGCATGTCCAGTTTCTTTCACAGCTCATTAAAACGTAGCATTACAGTGTAATCTGCTGGTATTAAGTACAGACCATTACTCTTGTCTGTGGTGGGTCTATCAGAGCACACGTTGAATTTCTCTTTTTCCAGTTTCCGTTGCAGCCAACAAGAAAAACTGTCACTTTCAAACCGATACTCACAAGGAGCCTCAAGGCCAATTCTACACCAACTCTCTTTACTCGTTTCCCGTTGACTATGACCTTTCCATTGTTGAGTCGTCAGAACGTTTTTTTTTGCCCCTGCCACTGACACCGCATTTGGATCCTTTATATTGTTAGGTTCGGCATGAGTGTATAAAAGCCTCCCAATCTTGGTTCCCACTCAGTCACATACTCGTGATATCCCCTAAGGAAAGAGTTTCCCTATACAATTTCCTGTGACATTTTAGCTATTCAGCTCACTTTTGATTGGATGTGATATCTTTTGAAATTTTTTAAATTTCTAAAAATTTTTACTCGTGCACAGTGTGGTGTAAAAGCGTAGGAAAGAATGTCCTCTGTGGGATTTTAGATTTCATTGTGATTTTTGTTTTAGCTTAGTTTAGATGCTTATTACAATTGTGACCAAATGTTATTACACTTGTGAACTTTATTACATTTGTGACCAAATGTTATTACACTTGTGACCTTTATTACATTTGTGACCAGTTATTACATTTGTGCCTTCAACAAGGTGCTAGTAATCTGAATTTCTCTACCTGTAGGCGAGATAAAGCATCGCTTTCGCGGTTAATGCAACCAGCGATATGCTTAGCATGAAACAAAATATTGTATTAGAGTGTCGAAAGAACAAAGTGCCTGAGTAGAACCATGATTGAACGGTCCTTAGAAGTTTGCTTATTGATTATTTCAACCACTGCTTGGTTATCCGAAAAGAAAACAATACATTTGTTGCGCATAAGCGGTCCCCAAATCTCGATTGCCAGGACAATAGGAAAGAACTCTAAGATAGTGATGTTAAATGTTTTCCAAACGGCAGGCCATTCCCCGAAAAACCAGTGCTTTCCAAATATCGCGGCATAACCAAGAGAACCCGCCGCGTCCGTAAATAATTTGAGGGTTTTGGAAGTGTACCAGCGTGAGTCGAGGAAAAAGGATTTGCCGTTATACGATCGCAAAAAATTGAGCCAAACTTGTAGATCATATTTACTTTCCTTTGTTAATCTAACGTGGTGGGTAAGTTTCCGGACGCCTCTTGTCAAGTCAATTAAACGGCGGAGAAAAGCGCGTCACAGCAGGCAAAATTGAGAAGCCCTATTAATGACTGCAGCTCTTCTAAAGTAACGCTTTTAGCGAACAAAGTAACTCAACTGGGATAGGCATTTGTCAAGTTTTCCCTCAGGAAGGCGAGCCTCCATCAATTCGGTATCTAACTTGATGCCTGCAAATTGTAAAGCTCTGTCAGGCCCCATAGTCTTTTCGTTGGCGATCGGAATGCCTATACGTTGGCAAACAGTAAGAAAATTATTGAGGTCTCCTTGACATTTTTCTTTAGAGGGCGCAATAAATAAAAAAGGCGTCTAAAATGTGGATGACCGCCGACGCGTTTAGTTTGTTCATAGCGATCCATTCTAACGCAGTGCTGAAGGTTTCAAACATATTACACGATGAGGAGCACCCCATGGGAAGACATTTGTCAAAATAGAACTTTCCCTGCCATTCCATGCCGAGCAACGGAAAATCGTGGGGGGATACGGGAATAATTCGGAAAGCTGATTTAATGTCTGTTTTCGCCAGAAAACAGCCTTTCCCTAACGATTTAATAAGACGAATGGCATCATCAATGGTTGCATATCTCATAGTGGCTAGCTCTTTAGGGATACCATCATTAACCGATGACCCCGCCGAGTAGGAGAGATGGTGAATTAACCTGAATTCTCCCGGAGACTTTTTGGGAATAATGCCCAGGGGGGATACCCTAAAGGGGTCGAAAGGTGGTTCGTCGAATGGACCTACAATTCCGCCTGCTGTGAGCTCCTTAGACAACTTTTCAGTCACGCTAGTCGGATTGTCCTTGGCACTTTTAAGATTTTGGGATCGCATTGCATTTAAAGAACCTAAATATCGTATGGAGAAACCGTGAACAAAGCCTTGTATAAGATAGTCGGAAATGGAGTTATTATAACCCCTAACGTAAAACGCGAGTTGGACGGGCTTTACCGGGGTTGGCCCGCGGCTCAACAGAAGCTCGTCCCTGACTGTCACTCCCGGAGGGCAGGTTTGGTGCTGGACGGTTGTTTGTGTTAGATCTGGTAGCGGTACATAGGGACGCTGGGTAGACAGATCCACATTTAAAGCAGGAGTGTTTGAAATTGCATCCCCTGCAGAATTGTCCGGCATGAAACCGCCAACACACTCCCTTGGGAAAAGACTGAAAGGGACGCTGGTTGGGCCGACGGGTTCGAAAATCATTGTTAGAGTTTGGTCGAGAGGTGGTAAGGGAACTATGTAAGGCCTGACGCCACAATTCCCAAGCTACGTAGTCCCAAGGGTATCTGTCCGGTTTTGATTGCCGAAGAAATCGGAATTGTTCGTCATAATAACGCCAATTACCTTGCTTTGTTGCGATGTCCCGAACCACCTCACAATACTTCATTAGGGAGCTTATCGCACTAGGAGTCTTAATTGTATAAACAGCTACGAATACATTAAACGCGGTCAGCCATTGGTCGATAGTTAAGCTACGCCGCTTTGTTTTAACGTGCTCAAGGCAAAGACTAGGGTGATCGTGATCATCCTTGACAGATATACGATACTTTGACTCGTCCGGGGACAACGTGAGGAGTGACCCAAAATCTACATATTCGTTCGCCCAAATCTTTGCCTTGACACGATCTGAGACCCGAGATTCGAGGTCGAAAGTGACGCTCGAAAACGTTTCTTCTGGTTTCTCAGTCGGAAAAGTTAGCCTACCTGCAGCCACGGTGTTCATCAATGCCTCGATTTCCTTTGATGCGGCGTCCTCAACCACGGTGGGCTGGGGCGTGGGCTGGGTGTTCGTTCTTGAATTCCTTTCGGCGGGAGCAAGGTTTGTTTGGACGATGCCGACTGACTGCAACGCGCCCGAGATAGCTTGTGAAATTATTGCCCCAAGCTCGGTGGGGCTTAATTGCGAGGAGGACTCCGGTGGCTGTGCTGAGCTCTCCGGCAGGGCCGTGGAATTAGGGCGACTTTCTGCCCGGCGTTGTTTTGGTGCGACTGCAGGGGCTGGTCTTTTTGCTGCCTGGCGCTTTGAGGCTCGTTTAGGAGGCATTCTTATGAAAAATGTACACTATATTACTCCAACAAAAATTAAAAATATTGTGATACCCTCAAACTTAGTGGGTGTGTTCCTTGGTTTTTGGCGGGCTTTCATTGAGCCCATGGCGATTGTAAATTGAAACGGAAACGCGTCTAAGTGACAAAAAAGATATCCGAGACATTCCACAATGGCGTAGGAGAGTTGGGCTAAACACGCTCCAACGAGGCTCCAAGTAAAAAACGGAAGCCAAAGAATGTCAAGTGCAAATCAAGAGCAGGCAACATAACGACAAAAAATAATCCGAGACATTGTAAAAAGGACATTTGTCCTATAATGGCTTGAGTGAGTTGGGCACACTAATGTAGTAAACAATAGCCGCCATGAGAGTAACACACCAAAATAGCCATAAAATGTCAAGTACAAAACATGCCACAAGAAAGCATTTAAAATGCCTGATGACATATGATATAACCTGCAAAGTTGTAAATGTACATGTGACACAGCATCTCATAAATGTATTATAACATCGCCATTTAAATATCGAACTGGCCACTACAGGGCACAGCATTGACTAAACTGTGGACGCACCCACTAACTTTAAGGCCTGCAAAACCGCCCCTCGAATGCTGCGCATAAATTTATAGTTACCTAAATTGTTAAGATGGACTCCGTCGGGTAAGTAGAGTTCGCTTTTGGATTTCCAGAAACCTCTATGCCGCCAGTAATAACAAAAAGGCAACGGCTCTAGGACAACCTTAAGATATTGGTGAAGCTTGCCTACCTTACAATTATACTCGACCGAGTTCGGTGTGTGTCTACGGAGAACTTGCCCCACGACAACAAATTGAACAGAGTCAATCTCGTACATTTCCCGAACCTAACTTTCCAGTTCTGAACCCACTGTCTGCGGCGAGAGCTCAACCAGATCGTTGGAACCGAGCTCCAAAATAATCACATCTGGGACCAGTTGGCGCACCACATTAAAGTCGAATTTACGAAATTTTGCTATCGTGCGGCCGCCAACTCCATGAAAATAAATATCTGCCATACCCCTAAGGCTGCTAAAAGCCTGCATGTGCCTCTTTTTCTGCACAAACGCCTTAAGACGATGAACAAAGGAGTGCCCTATTATTAATACGCGCTGTTTAGCCATGAGGTTAAAAAAAAATTTTGGAAAATTAGCGGGCGCTAAGGAAAAACAGAGTCCTCAGCTAGGGCACCCCAACAAGAATAGGGGGAAAAAAAATAATAAAATAAAATGAAAAGCTACCTGACTATAAAAAACGAACAAGGGTGGGGGAAAAATTGCACAAAAACGGGATGCACATTTAACAAAACTGTCGCTTCCGTGCAACTCGGTACAAGCTACTTTATATACCAAAAGAAAGCCCAATAATTTTTCTTCCACTACTTTATAATTCCTTTTATAAAAAATCGAAAGAACTTACCGAGTTGCACGGAAAATGCAGTAAACAAAAAGAGCAAAAATTACCCACCTTTTCGGCATGTCTTCCACATGCAAACCAGCGGTCTGAACATCAATAACACTGGATCAGACCAAGCCAATGCGATTTTTCGCCAGTTTCAGGACGCTGTATTCTCTAGAGAGCACACTTACGTCAAAACTTTGACCAAAATAATTTTTGATCTCTTACAGTGGTAAGAAATTTGCAACGCTGTCACTGCCAAAAAAAGCTGCCACCGCTACTTTCATCTGAACAACATTTCGCGGGCATTTTCGCCTCGGAGCCAGTGACATTACCCGAAATCGATCACGTGTCATTTTTAGTAGAGCATGCGCAGACATTTTTCGTCGGTGAAGTATCACCACGTCGCGTCGAGAACTTAGGTTTTGCGAGTTTGACGTTCTGTACAAAACGTGAGTATATTTGTTCCTGTGCTTAAATTAAATGATGATATATTCCTCTAAACATTTAAAATCAGCACTCTAGGATCATTGGACGTAATTTCTGGCGACATTTTACATCGCAGAGATGGAAGGATTTTGATTTTTTTTTTAAATTTCTTTCAGGTGTACGAAGCCACCTGACAAAGCTTATAAAATGGCTGCGCCTTCGATTTCGACTTCGAGCAAGGCTTGCAAGTAAGTCACGAGCTAAAACTGCAAATAGTGAATGCAGGAGTCTTCTGCATACTCTTCTCGTCTCTTGTACCGTTGCAATTCTCGATTTATAGTTTAATTGTAATTATCGTTTGTTTCTATTCCTGTAAACTTATCAGCAGGTCTTATCAGCAGGTAGTTTTCACTTTGTTTTTTTGAAATGACGTTGAGTTTCTTCTTAGTTGTTGGCTAAGGTAGTGTTGAAGTATCTGACGTGTTAACATACTTTATTGTTCATTTCTCTTCAGAAAAGATTGATTGATCCTGAATCAAACAAACAAGATTTTTGACGAACAAATGTGTACTCAGGCAAAGCATATGTCCCTGACAGTGTCAGTAAAATTTATTAATGGGAAAATCTGGGTTTTTACTCCTTTGTAGCACTTTTGACAACACATCACTTTCCTAGCCTATGTAATAAAATGATATAATCAGTATGTTTTGCAACTAACATATTTGCAATCAAAGTTCTTTTCTTTTATATATAGTATTCCCCTAATTTTAAAACTTTCATTACTGATCTTGTTCAGATCAACCACAGTAACCATTGAAAAGAAAAAAGAAAAAAAAAAAAACCTGCTCGGTCATAGACGGCTTTAAAGTTTTGATATTAAAATTGCACCCGTTAACAATGAAAAGAACATGAAGGCAGACACTACAGTTCATTTAGCTTATGTTCAAGCTTTTTTTTTTTTATAAATTAGAAAGTCTTGCTGTAGAAAACATAAGTTTGCTTTATCTTTTCGGTAAAAAAAAATATATATATAAAACAACTTCCAAGTGTCTAAGCAATTTCAAAGGGCCCATAGTGTCTTATATCTCCGCTGCATTGAGCTGTGGACAAAGGGAGTTCTTTCTAGTGATTCGGCTTTTATCAGAAATATTGCTGTCCTTCGTGATCGTGAAAAGTGATCGCTTAAACAAGTCCAAAGTTAAATCCTGTAAACCGGCCAAAACGCGAGCATCGCAGGGAACGGATCCCATTGGAATAGGTGAAAAAGGATAATAAAAAGTCTAGGCTATTCTAAAAATATCCGTATATGCATTTGCAACCCATATTAAGCTGCAATTAAAGGGGCTGTGTCAAGGCAGTCCAGTTCATTTTGTTTAATTTTGCTAATTACTCGACCTCAATCGCTATGGAACTTAAACTAAGCAAAGAATTTACAGGTAAATGACAAAACAGGCAAACAAATATGTCTCCTGAGCATTATTTTTTAAGTTGCAAGCAGCAGGGGTCAACTTTGAAAAACTGTTAGGCTGAACAGTTTTCAAAAACCGTAATTTCAATCCGTTTCAATCTTCTTCAGTTTTCCAATCCGTGGCATCTGTTGTTTCTGTTGTGTTATTTTAACCTTCCTTTAATGTTTTAAGCGGGTTTTTTTTACGTTTCTCTTAATTTAACGGGCATTTTGTAATTACCTAATTTGGCTGAATTTCGTGACACAGCTCCTTTAATCTTCTTTCCACTGGAATAAACAAACGATGGAGGTATTGCCGCCATTTTGAATTTGACAATGTCACGTGGTCGCGCGTCGACCAATCAGACGTTTTTCGCCGGTGAAGTGGTGACACCAGGACGACGGCGTTAGCATGCCCAACATTTCTCCTCTTTGAAAATTTACTTCCGGTCGCGTCTTACAGCCGTCGCGTCTCGGATCTTAAAGTCCCTATTCAAAGAAGGAGGAAACCTGTTAAGGCCGACAGAGGAGTTAGAGGGAGAACATTTCATAATATATCTATCTGGAAACCGGTATCCTCATTCCAGTAGGTTCAGGTACTCTTGATTTATTCATTGTATTTTATTCTAATAAGTCACTCAGATTATTCGCGAATACTATATAAAGTTTATCATAGTTGTGAACTCTCTAAGATAACCCAGAGTCTCCCGGGTACGGCACCAATCCACCTTATCTGTCCGATAAAATAAACCTTTGAGTTTTTCTCTTAGTTTGAAATTAAACCCGATTTCCCCGCAAAGTAAATATATATTTTTTAAATTGAGATATCATAGTCCGGTTGTGATGGCATTTGTTGTTGTCGTTTTTATTTATGTATGTATTTATTTACAATTACTTCAAACGACTGACTTGTACCTGCTACAAGACAACGTGTGGGGATATGGCGTCGGATAGAACTCCAGTCAACGATTCCACATTCGTACAGCAAAACAAATGGTCCATGCAGCTCTTGGAGAGATTGCGCCAGAAGACGCTGAAAAACTCTGGGTAGTTCAATCTAAAATTGTAGCTCAGCAGACCAATGACGAAGCCATTGACTTCAAGCTCAGTAGTAGATGCGCTTGCAAAATGTTACAAGAATGCAGGACAATGGGGATCAAGAAGAGAAATCGTATCTATTATGGAAGACAAATGATGGATTTCGAAACCTTACAAAACTGGCTTCCTGGTCTTACTCGGTACAGGTTTAAGATCGCAAAGCACCATTGGATCCTTCAAGGCCGAGGTTCTGTTGTCTCCGCTATTACTTCCAGAAGAATGTATTTTTTTTAATCGTCTTATTTCAAATGTACTAACAAAAAAAAACGTAAATAATGTTTGTTTCAATTCACAAAAAGTGACATTTAGCACAGCAGAAATTATATTTGTCCTTTATTAAGAAGGCACTTGGACTGAAATAACGCACGTACAGGCCAGGGTTACCCACATGTTACCCACGTGCAGCCAACAACTGGAAGTTCCACCCGTGAAGATGGGAAGAAAACATGTACACAATTTTTTGTTAAGACATCTTTTGATTTGATAATGCCGGCGTCTCGAAGCAATGAAAATTTTCAGCGAGGCTACAAATTAAATTTTTCGTTTTCAAAAATTTAATATTATACGCATGTTTTGTGTTTGCTTTCAGCGGATCCCCCGAGATCTTGACAACTGTAATCTGATATTACTGTTGAAAGTAATTTGCATACTGAGTCACAAAACGTTCGCATGTATTGTAGGGCGCTTTATCCTTCAGTTTGGCGCTTCTGCGGTGTCCAGCAGCATTTTGAGACAAAAAATATGTTTACAGATAAGAAAGAGAGGATTTAATACTTGTTGAATTAACACAAGCGAACTTCGTTAGAAAGCATGCGTGTTGGTTATGAGTCTCAAACAGAGTTTAATATAGAATGCCAAACTTGAACAGATGGCAACGGGAAACATTTTGCCGTAAAACTAGTCCTGAAACAAAGAATATGGTGAGTACTTTAACATTTAGAGCTTTGTGCGTTAATATCACCAAGACTTTTTAGGACAGACGTTTCATGACTTTTGCCTGGTCGACTGGTGATGGTCACGCATATGTTGAAGATGGCGTTACTTTATGTTGTCTGTAAAACGATTTTCAAATAATTTCTGAGAAGCTCAAAATGATTTCCCAGAATGATTTTTACATAACAGAAAAATTTGATGCCTGTAGTGTATTTTTCTTCAATCTTGAAAAATTCTGATGAAAGGAAAATGATGAAAATCGTCGCTGTTTTCAACGACCTTTGGTGGGTAAACACCATACCAGGTAGCCGAACGCTTTGGCTCTTTTATAATAACTCAGACTGTTGTAAGGGACTGTGCAATAATTATCAGGAGAGGGGGGGGGCTGAGAAACTAGAGTTATCTGGCAAAAGCTTAGACAGTACCCCCCCCCTCCAAAACAAAAAAGTTAGTTCTAGCCCCCCCTCTGTTATGTTAAAGATAACGTCGCATCCCCCCCCCCCCCCCCCTCCCACCACACTGGTAAACTCAAAACTGGACTGAGCTGCCATCACAGCTTCAATAATGACAAACGTTATTATATAACATCTAGTATCGAGAAGGATGTTGATCGCTTGATTGAAGATTTAGACAAAGCATTTGCTAAGTACCGGGGTACTTACCACATTGGCTCAAAATCTAAAACTTCTGAAGCCAGAAAGAGAAAGGAGCAGAGACAAAAATCAAAGAACAGAGGATTGAACGCTTCAAATAACAGACGAAAAAGAGCTTGCATTATATTCCTTTTTCTTTTCTTTCCTTGGGAGGAGAGCCTGTTGAACTTTGTTATGAGGCACATATATGGAAGTCAGCAAATCGATTCAGTCGATGAAGAAACATTACTTTTATTCTCATCAAAAACCGACAAAGCTTGTCTACGAGATCTGTTTGATTGCCATTGTTTTATGGGAGAAGCTGAAAAACAAGTTCATGATTTTTGCTTTACACAGGATCAGCTCAATTAATTAGAAGACGTGTTAAAATTGATCAGTTGTAAATTTGCTTTTCATTTTGATAACAATCGTTTAACACACTGTTCGTGTTGATATTTGTTACAGTCTATCATGATGCCTGTATTGAGAATCTTTTATTGCGTTTAATTTTATTTACATTTCGAATAACACTTAAGGCCCCCCCTCCGTCAAATGAGTGATTTTACTTTGAGCCCCCCCTATCTTGGCAGCAAGTTTATGAAATCCTCCCTCTAGTTTTTCAGCCCCCCCCCCCCCCCCCCCCGCCTCGTTCCTGATAATTATTGCACAGTCCCTAATGCTAAAAATATTACAGATTTTAATCAACGAAGAGTTATACTTCAAATTTTAGCAATACCTTTTTTTCCTAGCGTGGTTGTATTGGAACGCGAGTCAAGTGAATCATGATGAATTTCAACCCTCCTTTTGGCTTTCGAAATCGACGGCGGGGCTTGAAACGGTTTTCTTCGTTTTTCTCGGAAACAAACAGATCTTTCGAAGAACTACATAGCGTTTGTATACTTACTAAAGTCTACCAGTATGCAAAGGAAGAGCGATTGTGATTTTTGAGCCTTGCCAGAAATCGCCGATTTTGGTCGATTTTTGCATAGATTCGCTCTTAAACTGCGTAACAAAACATTTGTTTGGATAGGAAGGGTCAGAAATGTAATAAACCTAAATGTCTTGTAAGTCAGGTGCCAAGACTTGAAAAATAATGGGGGTCTATTGGTAAAAATGGAAAACTCACAAACCATTTAAAACTGACGAGAAATTGAAAGTGGCAAAGCAAGCTACAAGTAAAACATCTTTTCTTCCCTGCTAGGTTCAAAGTTCAGTATTGTGGTGACAGCCATCGTACCAAAAAACGATGGGGATTATGATATGAATGATCAAGACTCATTTTTCTACCTTTAACAGTCACAATTTCCAGTTTCAAAGTATCCACAGCATAAGCCTCGTGGTATATAGTTATGGATTTTGTTTGACAATGTACGTGATCTATGCTTACTATTCCAGCGATTACTAAGGTTAAATATCCTTTAGCTTCCTTTAGGTAAGTAAGTTTTGTCTAATTTTAAATTTTGGTACCACAGGTTTAGTATGACAAAGTATTCGGTGAAAATGTAAATTATTATACATATCATAAAAAGTTACGTTTCAAAAGTCTAGTCCAATCAGAAGTGTTGCGTTTAAAGCAATCAGAACACAGTTATTTTGCATTTCGATGCATTGACTTATTACCGGTCACTGGAAATCAAATGACACGTACGACCTGATGTATCGGAAAGATTCCATATAGAAAACAAACAAGAAGTTCGTAACTATGACCTGAACGACCAAAATTCATAACTTTATCTTTTGACAGTTTAAATAATTGCTGTCAAAGTCTTTTTATTATAAAAAATAAAATAAAATAAGCCCCACCTTAGGCATATAGGAATTAAAAATCGAATACTGTGGTGGGGAAATATCTATATAATATATTAATCAGTTATAAAGAATGGACTCTCCATGAAATTAATTAATTCAAAAAACTTGAAACTGCGTAAGAAAACACAAGTAAGGTCAGAAACCTACTATTAAAAGCTCAATTTGTTGAAATTCGGGAGCTAAGACTCAAAAAAATATGTGGGGTGTTTTGGTACAGTAGGAGAACTAAAAAACCATATGAAACTGACGAAAAAATAGAAATGGCTAACCGAGATACAACTAAACAATCTTTTTTGACGCTATGCGGCTCGGAGATCAGTATTCTGGTGACAGGCATCTTACCAAAAACCGAAGGGGATTATGATGTGAATGACTAAACCTCATTTTTCTATCTTTAACCGCCTCAATTTCCACTTTCGAGGTATCCACACCATAATCCCAGTGCTATACAGTTGTGGATTTTGATAATGTACCTGATCTATGCTTACTACTCCAGGGATTACTAAGACTAAATATCCTTTAGGTCAGTCAGTTTTGTCGAATTTTAAATTTTGGTATCACAGGCTTACTACGATGTAGGATTTAGTGAAAATGTAAATAATTGTACATATTTCAAAAAGTTTTGTTTCAAAAATCTAGTCCAATCGGAAGTGTTGTGTTTCAAGGAATCGGAACAAAGATGCATTTCTATGCAGTGACTTATTAACCGTCACTGGAAATCAAATGATACTTAATTACGATCTGATGTATCGGCAATAGTCCATATGGAAAACAACAAAACAGAAGTATAAAATTATGACTTGGACGACCAAAATTCATTATTTTATCTCTTGATGACAGGTTAATTATTACTTTTAAAGTCCCTTTATTATAAGACCCATGCTATGCAAATATGTGTCATAACATCGTATGCGGTGGTCGGCTACTATCTATATATGTCATGGCCAACAGGCGGGAATGGGACAGTACTTATAAAATAGGTGCAGGTGCGCCCGAAATAGATAGAAAATAAAATGATACTTACGACCTGATGTGTCGGCAAAAGTCCATATAGAAAACAAAAAAGAAGTAAGAAATTATGACGTGACAATCAAAATTCATTACATTTTCTTTTCACAGGTTAATTATGACTTTCAAAGCCCCTTTATTATAAGACCCATTGTATGCAAATATGAGTTATAACATTGTATGCGGAAGCCGGGTACTATCTATAATTTAATTGTTTATAAAGAAAAGACCCTCCATCAAATTACCAATTCCGAGAAAGTTTAAACTGCGTAACAAAACATTTGTTTGGATAGGTAGAGTCAGACATGTAATAAACCTAAATGTCTTGTAAGTCAGATGCCAAGACTTGAAAAATAATGGGGGTCTATTGGTACAGTAGGAAATCTTACAAACCATTTGAAACTGACGAGAAATTGAAAGTGTCAAAGCAAGCTACAAGTAAAACATCTTTTCTTCCCTGCTAGGTTCAAAGTTCAGTATTGTGGTGACAGCCATCGTACCAAAAAACGATGGGGATTATGATATGAATGATCAAGACTCATTTTTCTACCTTTAACAGTCACAATTTCCAGTTTCAAAGTATCCACAGCATAAGCCTCGTGGTATATAGTTATGGATTTTGTTTGACAATGTACGTGATCTATGCTTACTATTCCAGCGATTACTAAGGTTAAATATCCTTTAGCTTCCTTTAGGTAAGTAAGTTTTGTCTAATTTTAAATTTTGGTACCACAGGTTTAGTATGACAAAGTATTCGGTGAAAATGTAAATTATTATACATATCATAAAAAGTTACGTTTCAAAAGTCTAGTCCAATCAGAAGTGTTGCGTTTAAAGCAATCAGAACACAGTTATTTTGCATTTCGATGCATTGACTTATTACCGGTCACTGGAAATCAAATGACACGTACGACCTGATGTATCGGAAAGATTCCATATAGAAAACAAACAAGAAGTTCGTAACTATGACCTGAACGACCAAAATTCATAACTTTATCTTTTGACAGTTTAAATAATTGCTGTCAAAGTCTTTTTATTATAAAAAATAAAATAAAATAAGCCCCACCTTAGGCATATAGGAATTAAAAATCGAATACTGTGGTGGGGAAATATCTATATAATATATTAATCAGTTATAAAGAATGGACTCTCCATGAAATTAATTAATTCAAAAAACTTGAAACTGCGTAAGAAAACACAAGTAAGGTCAGAAACCTACTATTAAAAGCTCAATTTGTTGAAATTCGGGAGCTAAGACTCAAAAAAATATGTGGGGTGTTTTGGTACAGTAGGAGAACTAAAAAACCATATGAAACTGACGAAAAAATAGAAATGGCTAACCGAGATACAACTAAACAATCTTTTTTGACGCTATGCGGCTCGGAGATCAGTATTCTGGTGACAGGCATCTTACCAAAAACCGAAGGGGATTATGATGTGAATGACTAAACCTCATTTTTCTATCTTTAACCGCCTCAATTTCCACTTTCGAGGTATCCACACCATAATCCCAGTGCTATACAGTTGTGGATTTTGATAATGTACCTGATCTATGCTTACTACTCCAGGGATTACTAAGACTAAATATCCTTTAGGTCAGTCAGTTTTGTCGAATTTTAAATTTTGGTATCACAGGCTTACTACGATGTAGGATTTAGTGAAAATGTAAATAATTGTACATATTTCAAAAAGTTTTGTTTCAAAAATCTAGTCCAATCGGAAGTGTTGTGTTTCAAGGAATCGGAACAAAGATGCATTTCTATGCAGTGACTTATTAACCGTCACTGGAAATCAAATGATACTTAATTACGATCTGATGTATCGGCAATAGTCCATATGGAAAACAACAAAACAGAAGTATAAAATTATGACTTGGACGACCAAAATTCATTATTTTATCTCTTGATGACAGGTTAATTATTACTTTTAAAGTCCCTTTATTATAAGACCCATGCTATGCAAATATGTGTCATAACATCGTATGCGGTGGTCGGCTACTATCTATATATGTCATGGCCAACAGGCGGGAATGGGACAGTACTTATAAAATAGGTGCAGGTGCGCCCGAAATAGATAGAAAATAAAATGATACTTACGACCTGATGTGTCGGCAAAAGTCCATATAGAAAACAAAAAAGAAGTAAGAAATTATGACGTGACAATCAAAATTCATTACATTTTCTTTTCACAGGTTAATTATGACTTTCAAAGCCCCTTTATTATAAGACCCATTGTATGCAAATATGAGTTATAACATTGTATGCGGAAGCCGGGTACTATCTATAATTTAATTGTTTATAAAGAAAAGACCCTCCATCAAATTACCAATTCCGAGAAAGTTTAAACTGCGTAACAAAACATTTGTTTGGATAGGTAGAGTCAGACATGTAATAAACCTAAATGTCTTGTAAGTCAGATGCCAAGACTTGAAAAATAATGGGGGTCTATTGGTACAGTAGGAAATCTTACAAACCATTTGAAACTGACGAGAAATTGAAAGTGTCAAAGAAAGCTACAAGTTAAACATCTTTTCTACCCTACTAGGCTCAAAGTTCAGTATTGTGGTGACAGCCGTCGTACCAGAAAACGATGGGGATTATGATATGAATGACTAAAACTCATTTTTCTACCTTTAACCGTCTCATTTTCCACTTTCAAAGTATTCACATCATAAGCCCCGTGATATATAGTTGTGGATTTTGACTGACAATGTACGTCATCTATGCTTACTATTCCAGGGATTAATAATAATAATAATAATAATCAGTTTATTAAACCCTTTGGCAGTGTATAACACTAAATTACAAGGAAGGTCAAGAATACGCAAAACACATAACTACACATGGCACAGACGGAATTCAGAACGGGAAAAACCCGTACCCATGAGCGACATTCGTGGGCTGCGGCAGCAGGTGTGAAAGGAACCCGGACGCCTTGATGTTAGATATAAAACGCCTGCAAGCCTCATCACGGCGCGACAACAGTGTAGGCAATCCACAACGCACGATTACCGTCTCATAAGAGCAATCTGGAAAAATTATTCCTAGCGCAGACTTCTGCACGCTTTCCACCAATTTCCACTTTCAAAGTATCCACAGCATAAGCCTCGTGGTATATAGTTATGGATTTTGACTGACAATGTACGTGATCTATGCTTACTATTCCAGCGATTACTAAGGTTAAATATCCTTTAGCTTCCTTTAGGTAAGTAAGTTTTGTCTAATTTTAAATTTTGGTACCACAGGTTTAGTATGACGAAGTATTCCGTGAAAATGTAAATTATTATACATATCATAAAAAGTTACGTTTCAAAAATCTAGTCCAATCAGAAGTGTTGCGTTTAAAGCAATCAGAACACAGTTATTTTGCATTTCGATGCATTGACTTATTACCGGTCACTGAAAATCGAATGAAACTTACGACATGATGTATCGGAAAGATTCCATATAGAAAACAAAAAAAAGGTTCGAAATTATGACCTGAACGACCAAAATTCATAACTTTGTCTTTTGACAGTTTAGACAATTACTATCAAAGTCTTTTTATTATAAAAAATAAAATAAAATAAGCCCCACCTTAGGCATATAGGAATTAAAAATCGAATACTGTGGTGGGAAAATATCTATGTAATACATTAATCAGTTATAAAGAATGGACTCTCCATGAAATTACTAAATTCCAAAAACATGAAACTGCGTAACAAAACATTTGATTGCACAAGCAAGGTCAGAAACCTACTTAAGTTAAATTTGTTGTAAGTCGGGAGCTAAGACTCAAAAAAATATGTGGGGTCTTTTGGTACAGTAGGAGAAACTCAAAAACCATATGAAACTGACGAGAAAATAGAAATGGCTAAGCAAGATACAACTAAAACATCTTTTTTGGCGCTATCCGGCTCGAAGATCATTATTTTGGTGACAGGCATCGTACCGAAAACCGAAGGTGATTATGATGTGAGTGACTAAACCTCATTTTTCTATCTTTAACCGCCTCAATTTCCACTTTCAAGGTATCCACACCATATAATCCCAGTGCTATACAGTTGTGGATTTTGATAATGTACCTGATCTATGCTTACTACTCCAGGGATTACTAAGACTAAATATCCTTTAGGTAAGTAAGTTTGGTCGAATTTTAAATTTTGGTATCGCTGGCTTACTACGATGTAGGATTTAGTGAAAATGTAAATTATTGTACATATCTCAAAAAGTTTTATTGTAAGACCCATCCTATGCAAATATGTGTTATAACATCGTATGCGGTGGTCGGCTACTATCTATATATGTCATGGCCAACAGGCGGGAATGGGACAGACTTATAAAATAAGTGCAGGTGCGCCCGAAGTAGATAGAAAATGAAATGATACTTACAAACTGATGTGTCGGCAAGAGTCCATGTAGAAAACAAAAAAGAAGTATGAAATTATGACGAGACAATCAAAATTCATTACATTTTCTTTTCAAAGGTTAATTATGACTCTTAAAGTCCCTTTATTATAGGAACCATGGTGTGGAAATATGAGTTATAACATCGTGTGCGGTAGTCGGGTACTATCTATAATTTAATTGTTTATAAAGAAAAGACCCTCCATCAAATTACTAATTTCAAAAAAGTTTAAACTGGGTAACAAAACTTTTCTTTTGATAGGTAAGGTCAAAAAGACTCAAAAATATATGTGGGGTCTTTTGGTACAGTAGGAGAAACTCAAAAACCATATGAAACTGACGAGAAAATAGAAATGGCTAAGCAAGATACAACTAAAACATCTTTTTTGGCGCTATCCGGCTCGAAGATCAGTATTCTGGTGACAGGCATCGTACCGAAAACCGAAAGTGATTATGATTTGAGCGACTAAACCTCATTTTTCTATCTTTAACCGCCTCAATTTCCACTTTCAAGGTATCCACACCATAATCCCCGTGCAATACAGTTGTTGATTTTGATAAGTGTACCTGATCTATGCTTACTACCCCAGGGATTACTAAGTCTCAATTTCCACTTTCAAAGTATTCACAGCATAAGCCCCGTGATATATAGTTGTGGATTTATGCATTTCTATGCAGTGATATATTAACCGCAACTGGAAATCAAATGATACTTAATTACGGTCTGATGTATCGGCAAGAGTCCAAATGGAAAACAACAAAAAAGAAGTATGAAATTATGACGTGTACGACCAAAATTCATTATTGATTTTATCTTTTGATGACAGGTTAATTATTACTTTTAAAGTGCCTTTACTATAACACCCATGTTATGCAAATACTATCTATAATTTAATTGTTTATAAAATCAAATCTTGCATATGTCATGGCCAACAGGCGGGAATGGGACAGACTTATTAAATAAGTGCAGGTGCGCCCGAAATAAATGGAAAATGAAATGATACTTACAACCTGATGTGTCGGCAAGAGTCCATATAGAAAACAAAAAAGAAGTAAGAAATTCTGACGTGACAATCAAAATTCATTACATTTTCTTTTCACTGGTTAATTATGACTTTCAAAGCCCCTTTATTATAAGACCCATTGTATGCAAATATGAGTTATAACATTGTATGCGGAAGCCGGGTACTATCTATAATTTAATTGTTTATAAAGAAAAGACCCTCCATCAAATTACCAATTCCGAGAAAGTTTAAACTGCGTAACAAAACATTTGTTTGGATAGGTAGAGTCAGACATGTAATAAACCTAAATGTCTTGTAAGTCAGATGCCAAGACTTGAAAAATAATGGGGGTCTATTGGTACAGTAGGAAATCTTACAAACCATTTGAAACTGACGAGAAATTGAAAGTGTCAAAGAAAGCTACAAGTTAAACATCTTTTCTACCCTACTAGGCTCAAAGTTCAGTATTGTGGTGACAGCCGTCGTACCAGAAAACGATGGGGATTATGATATGAATGACTAAAACTCATTTTTCTACCTTTAACCGTCTCATTTTCCACTTTCAAAGTATTCACATCATAAGCCCCGTGATATATAGTTGTGGATTTTGACTGACAATGTACGTCATCTATGCCCCTTTATCATCTATGTCCCTTTATTATAAGAACCATCGTATGCAAATATGAGTTATAACATCGTATGCGGTAGTCGGGTACTATCTATGATTTAATTTTTTATAAGGAAAAGACCCTCCATGAAATTACCAATTTCACAAAAGTTTAAACTGCGTAACAAAACATTTGTTTGGATGGTTAGAGTCAGAAATATAATAAAGCTAAATGTTTTGTAAGTCAGGTGACGAGAAATTGAAAGTGGCAAAGCAAGCTGCAAGTAAAACATCTTTCCTACCATACCAGGCTCAAAGTTCAGTATTGTGGTGACAGTCATGGTACCAAAAAACGATGGGGATTATGATATGAATGACTAAAACTCATCTTTCTACCTTTAACCGTCTAATTTCCACTTTCAAAGTATTCACATCATAAGGCCCGTGATATATAGTTGTGGATTTTGACTGACAATGTACGTTATCTATGCTTACTATTCCAGGGATTGCTAAGGTTAAATATCCTTTAGAAATGTAGTGGAGGTAAATGTGTTCAAAGTCGGGTGCCAAGACTTAAAAAATATGAGGGGTCTGTCGGTACACTAGGACTCTCTATTAAATTACTAAATTCAAAAAACCTGAAACTGCGTAACAAAATATTTGATTGGACAAGTAAGCTCAGAAACCTAGTAAAGCTAAAATTGTTGTAAGTCGGGAGCTAAGACTCAAACAAATATGAGGGGTCTATTGGTACACTGGGAAATCTCACAAACCTTATGAAACAACCGAGAAAATGAAAATGGTCACGCAAGCTATAACTAAAACATCTTTTCTGATCCTATCCGGCTCGAAGATCAGTATCGTGTTGACAGCCATCTTACCAAAAAACGAAGGAGATTATGATATGAATGACTAAAACTTATTTTTCTACCTTTAACCGTCTCAATTTCCACTTTCAAAGTATTCACAGCATAAGCCTCGTCGTATATAGTTATGGATTTTGACTGACAATGTACTTGATCTATGCTCACTATTCCAGGGATTACTAAATAATTACTGTCAAAGTCTTTTTATTTATAAAAAATAAAATAAAATAAGCCCCATCCTAGGTATATAGGAGTTTAAAATCGTATACTGTGTTGGGGAATTATCTATAATATATTAATCAATTATAAAGAATGGACTCTCCATGAAATTACTAAATTAAAAAAGGTTGAAACTGCGTAACAAGTAAACTTTCTCTTTTGACAGGTGATTTATCAGTGGTCGGGTACTATCTATAATATAATTGATTAAAAAAAGGACTCCCATTAAATTACTAAACACAAAAAAGTTCAAACAGCGTTACAAAACATTTGTTTGCACAGGTAAGGTCAGATGTGTAATAAAGCTAAATATGTTGTAAGTCGGGTGCTAAGGCTTTAAAATTGACGTCTGGTCTATTGGTACAACAGGAAAATCTCACACGATCTAGCTTGTGTGGAAGCCAGCAGCCTGACATAACACATCCAAGTTGTGGTCAGTTGACAGCTGTCAAAACAGGTTATCCGCTGACCAGTATCACATGTCCGTACAGTTGGCTCTAGTATCGACCCATCGTGTTCGCGTGTTATTTTAGGTCATCCGCTGACAAGTTACTAGTTTTCAAATGATCGCAAGCGCAAGTTATTTTCTTAAAATGCACAGGAACTAAGTTGTATTTATGAGCGGCACTATTAAAATTTTGATTTTAAACTGACTTCGAACGCGAAAATTCAGCCAGTTTTTAAAGGCGGGGAAGACAGTTGCTGTTGGCTTTTCCCACCATGTTCACGCGTTGGTAACGCTCTGATTGGTCAAAATTTGACAGGTGAGTTCACGTGGAAAATTTATGCATCATCTGGAAACTTGTTAACTGATAGCTGAAGCTGACAGAGTTTTGTGTCATCTTATGATCTTTTTGATTATCTTTTTCCACGGTTGTACAAAATGAAACAGCTGCTCTCAAGATTCTTTTGTTATTCATCGCGGGTTTGTTTATTGGGTTTTTGGTTGAGAAATGCGCCACAATGTCAGCACCAATATCGGACACAGATTCCTCACCCTAGTAGACAAGCACTTCCCTAAAGACCACAAGCTAAGGAAAATCTTCAATCGCAATACCATCAAGATCAGCAACAGCTGCATGAATAACACTAAACAAATTATCGACAATCACAACAAGTGCACTTTGAATCCACCCGTACACACCGATAAAACCGCAAACAACGCAACTGGTAACAAAACAGGCAACTGCCGACAAAAGAACACATGCCCACTTAAGCCCTCTGCTCGTTAACTTATACCTTAACGAAATAGCGTTCTCATTTGACAATGTTTTATCAGACCCTTTCGTGTTACCAAATGGCACCAGACTCAACTCTCTCCTTTACGTAGATGACTTGATATTATTATCGCGATCCAAATTTGGACTACAAAACTGCCTTAACGTACTATCTTCATATTGCAACTCATGAATGCTTAGAATAAATCCTAAGAAAACGCAAATAATGATTTTTCAACGATGAACACGAAAATGTGAACATAACTTCCACATAGGCAATGAAGTAATCGACGTTGTCCAAAACTATACTTACTTAGGAACTCGCATCACATCTTCCGGAAATTTTACACTTTCGCTTGAACACCTCCGACAAAAAGCTCTTCGTGTGCTCTTCAGCGTTCAGGCCGCACACGGATTTGAATGGTCTTAAGCCCTCAGTTGCATGTAAAATTTTTGACTCGATGATTTCACCAATTTTAACCTACAACAGTGAAGTTTGGGGTGCTTTTGTTAAATCAGATTTTAAGTCCTGGGACAGCAGCTCCGCAATTGAAAAAATCCATTTGCACTTCTGTAAACGTTATCTACAAGTACACAACAAGGCATCCAACATTGCTTGTAGAGCTGAACTCGGTAAATTCCCCATGATCATTGATATAAATAAAGACATGCTAAATTACTTAGGCTATCTGATAAGTAAAGATGAAGATTCTATAGTTAAACAGGCCTTACAAATTTCAATTGACCTTTATCATAACGGAAAAATCAGCTTTTACTCTAATCTCATGAAGATGGTTGACTACTACGATCTAAACTATGACTTTTCCTGTAATTCATTGAGTGACTCAACAGTTAATCGGTATATCGGCATAATGAAAAATAAATACGTCTCTTACAAGGAATCAGACCCTTCAACAATCACAAAAACTCAGCTTACGACTATAGCCCATCGCCGTACTTAGTTTTAACAAGAAAAAACTGAATTAGAATTGAAACAGGTAGATAAGAAAAATCCCTCCCAATGAAAGGATATGTTCCTTTTGTACAAGTAACAGAATTGAAGATGAAAATCGTTTCTTACTAGATTGTAAGGCTTATTCTCAGATCAGGGACATATTTTTGTCCAAACTAGAAACTAAAATACCTGACCTCAAATCACTTTCACACGATACTTTAATATCTCTTCTTATAAACTCTTCTGATTATTTAATTAACTGTCAATTAGTTTCATTTTTCTCGCAATGCTTTGAATTAAGACCCAAATTAATATCAATGAATGAGTGAATGAGAACTGTAACATTTTGTAATGTTTTGCACGTACTAAATAGTTGAATTAGTACTTAAATTTAGAATAATAGCTTTTGCAATACTGTAATTCCTTTATGGTCATGCAAATAAAGCATTTGGTGTTGTTGTTGTTGTTGTTGCCTCCAATCATCAGTTATCTACCAAGCGATCGTCAAACGTGAGGACAATAACAGTTCTAAAACGTACATCGCACTCACAGAAACGACTTATATATATATATATTCAGTTAGATGTTCACCGGCGAAGCCAAGACAGTGCTCTACTTGCAGTGAAGGAGCGGGATAGACCAGTAGGTGAACTACTCAAATCCTGAGTGCATGGGTGTTTAATACAAGCCTGTTTCGTAGGCCACCGAAAAGGTGACCCACTCTTCTGTTAAACTCCATTATTACACTGAAGCGTCAGGGTCTACATCAAGAAGAGTGATCGCGTGATAAAAAAACTTAACATAGACGACCGGGTAGAATCTATGGCAATAAAAGAAGCGTTTATAACGCTAAAGGACCACAAAGAAAATTTTGAAAATAAGCCTACTTGTAGACTGATTAATCCTTCAAAACCGGAGATAGGGCGTATAAGCAAACAAATCCTGGAAGAAATAAATCGAAAACTCGTCGACATCACAAAAGTCAACCAGTGGAAGAACCCATCCTCTGTGCTTCAATGGTTCAAGCAGCTGGCTAATAAAGGCGGCTCGGCATTTATATGCTTTGACGTCGTAGAATTTTACCCCTCAATTACCGAAGCCCTCCTAAAACGCGCCCTTGACTTCGCCTCTGAACACGTGAACATCTCAGCCAACGAACGACAAGCAGTCATCAATTCCAAACACTCCCTGCTATTCAGCAAAGGCCAACCATGGGAAAAGAGAAATTCAGCATCAAATTTTGACGTAACTATGGGAAGCTACGACGGAGCGGAGACTTGTGAACTGGTGGGCTGTTATCTCCTGTCGCAGCTAAAGCAGATCCCTGGCATCGAAATCGGCCTTTACAGAGACGACGGGCTTGCCGTACTCAATCAAACACCAAGGCAGATAGAGAAAGCAAAAAAACAAATATGCCAGATATTTGCGAACAACAACCTGAAAATCACAGTTGATGCAAACAAGAAAGTTGTTAACTTCCTAGATGTAACACTGGATTTAAACACCGGAAAATTCAAACCATACTCCAAGCCATCCACCACCCCGCTTTACGTTCACAGTCAATCGAACCACCCACCCAACATCCTCAGAAACATACCCGCAGCAATTAACCGGCGGCTATCCAGCGTTTCTTCCGACCACAAGGTTTTTAATGAAGCATCGGCTCCGTATCAGGAAGCATTACGAAAGAGTGGCTATGCTTTTAAACTAGAATTCAACAAACCACCACAGCAACCGCCATCACAGAAACGCAAACGACAAAGAAATGTTATATGGTTTAATCCACCATATAACAAAAGCGTCAAAACCAACATCGGACGTGCGTTCATCAGCCTCATTGAAAGATCTTTCCCAGCGGGCCACAAACTGAGGAAAATTTTCAACAGGAACACCATAAAGCTCAGCTACAGCTGTATGCCCAACTTCAAGCAAATAATAGATGGCCACAACAAAGCTATCCTGAAGATAGCAGAAACAGCGCAGCCACAGAAAAACGAAGAGAAGACGTGTAGCTGTAGGAAAAAAGAAGACTGCCCGCTAAACTGAGAATGCCTGGTGAGTGAAGTCGTGTACCAAGCCACAGTCACAACAGGAGACGAAAAAGAGACATACATCGGTCTCACAGCTACTCAGTTCAAGGCAAGATACAGAAACCACCTGATGTCATTTAGACATGAAAAGAGAAGGAATGAGACTGAGCTGAGCAAGCACCTGTGGCAACTAAAGGAGGCAGATAAGGAATTCAATATCACGTGGAAAATACTCGCCAAAGCAAAATCTTACACCAACCTCACAAAACGTTGCAATCTATGTACAACAGAGAAGCTCTTTTTAACCTGTAGGCCTCACATGGCAACACTGAACAAGCGCAACGAACTTGTCTCTACATGCAGACATCGACGCAAGTTCATTCTAAGGTACAATCGGACATGTGAAAGCCAGAGATTGTAGCGCGAGCTTTCGTGCGACTTAGGTTTCGTATAAGAGTTGTAGGCGATTGAGAGCAAGCGCGCGCTTTTCATTCTAAAATTTCTTAAAAATTTAAATTTCAAACGTTATATGTAACCGTTTTTATCACGCGATCACTCTTCTTGATGTAGACCCTGACGCTTCAGTGTAATAATGGAGTTTAACTGAAGAGTGGGTCACCTTTTCGGTGGCCTACGAAACAGGCTTGTATTAAACACCCATGCACTCAGGATTTGAGTAGTTCACCTACTGGTCTATATATATATATATATATATATATATATATATATATATATCTTAATCACAAATGAAGACAGAAAACAGTTTCCTTTCAATCCACCTATATTTCGATCACATTCAGTGATCTTCTTCAGGGTGACTAACTAGCCGTTAACGTACAGAACTTTTAAATTGCTGAATTACGAAGGTAACGCGCGCGCATCACAACTGAAATGACTGTTATTTTAAACGTCTACCGGAAAATGTCATAGATGACACTATCATCTCCTGCGCGCGCCCGCGCGCGTCTTTCGGTTCTGGGCGTAAAAACCATCATCCTCATTAAGTCCTTGAGGGCGCAGCGATCCCAATCTATACATCCACTCTCCCTCCTTCTTCCGCAACTCCCTCTCTCCCATGGCTCTGTCTACTAACTGTATAGTTAAATGGCTTAATCCTAAGTGTCCCGAACCATGAAAATGCTGGTAGAGAAAATCGTCATTCCTCTTATTTTCAGAAGACAACTTGAGATGGGCATTGATCCTACTTGTGTGATTATTGAACCTAGACCGAAGATTAGTGGTAGTGGATCCAACATATTGAATGCCACATGCCTTACAAGTCATAAGATAAACCACGTTTTTAGAGTTACAATTTAAGTTGTAATTAATACGGAATTCCTTCCCATTGGTTTTGCTGCGGAAAGTTCTCCCCACACACAGAAAAGTGCAAATTTGGCACCGATTGCTACCACACTTTGATGTTCCTGTTACCTCTTCCTTAGCGGCACTCCTAAACTTTGCTCGAACCAAGAAGTCGGAGAGGCACTTTGGTCTTCTGAAAGCAACCATTGGCACCTCTCTAATGGCATCCCGGCATCTCTGCGAAGAGTGAAGAACCGGATGTAGCTTCCTCAACATGCCTCCAATGTTAGGAAGGCCCGGGTGGTACGTCACTGTGAAGGGAATCCTGGTATTTTCCTTTCTTGGTTTTTCCCTCAATGCTTCATCTCTAGGTGTTTGTCTCGCTCTATCCACTTGTTGTTGTATGAGATTCTTCTTATATCCCCTTTCTTCTAAAGAACTACACAAATCCCGCGCTCTGCTTTCAAAGAAAGCCTCCTTGGAACAAATCCTCCTCAAACGTAATTCTTGTGCATAGGGAATCCCTTTCTTGCAAGAGTTCGGATGACACGACACCCGGGGGAGATACTGATGGCTATCGGTGGGTTTGATGTAAACATCCGTCTCCAGTTTTCCCGATTCATTCACGACTTTAACATCTAAGAATTCCACTTCTTGATAGGACCATTTTGATGTAAACTTGATCGTTCTATGCGCACTGTTTAGGTAATTAATAAAATCTTTAAGACTTTCCTCCCCTTCTGTCCAAATTATAAAAATATCATCAATATATCGCCACCAAGTTTGGGGTTTTATTAAAGCGTTTGAAATCAACTGTCTTTCAAGTTTGTCCATAAAAATGTTAGCATACGACGGTGCCATCCGAGTCCCTATCGCAGTGCCTAGTTTCTGGACAAAATGCAGTTCATCAAATTCAAAATTATTGTTCTTAAGAACTATTTCTGTAAACTCTACCAAGTCGTTCTTGAGATCCCCTAGTTTCCTCCCATTCTCCACACTGGAATCCCATGTTAACAACGCCTCTTTCACCGCCTCTATCCCCTCATCGTGTGGTAGGTGGGGATATAACCCCACAACGTCGACTGTACATAATATCGCCCCCTCTGGTAAGGTGTCGATGTTCTTGAGTTTTCTTAAAAAATCGTTAGTGTCCTTTATGTAAGAATTAATGGTCGGAACTATAGGCCTTAAATGGTAGTTCACAAAGCTAGAAATTTTTTCCGTAAGCGTGTTGCAACCCGATATAACCGGACGTCCTGGGCAGCCCTTCTTGTGGAGTTTGGGTAGCAAATAAAACCTTCCGGCCCTCTCGTCTCCTGAAGCCAACAAATAGTCTTTAGTTACATCATCGATGTTCCCTTTTCGATGCGCTTCTAGTATGCTTTGGTTGACTTTCTTAATCATGGCGCTTGTGGGGTCCTTCGGTAGTGGCTGGTATATCTCCTTATCAGTTAATTGTCGCATTGCCTCCTGCACGTAAGCTTCTTTATCCATGACGACAACTGCAGACCCTTTATCGGCTTGTTTGATAATAATATCATCATAGGTACGAAGATCTTGAAGCGCCTGTTGTTCTTCTCTTGTGAGATTGCGTTGATACGGTGTTCCAAAATCATGAGCCAATATGTCCCTCTCAAGCGCTTCAACATAAGCCTCAATCGCTAGCTCCCTGTTCCTTCCTGGACTCCAACTTGATTTTTTCCGAAAAGCTGGTAAGCTTGAAAATTCCCCCTCTACATCGTCCTGGTCCGTGTAAAAATACTCTTTCAACCGCACCCGTCTCACATATTCCTTAATGTCTTGTTGCAAAGAATAAATATCGATCTTTTCCAGAGTTGGGCAGAATTTCAATCCTTTTGACAGCAGTGAGACCTCCCCCTCAGTCAAAACTCTCTTAGACAAATTCACAACAGTCTGATAACCCCGACCTCTTGTGTCTCCCTCCGCCCGGCTGTCACCAACCCCCAGTGCTTCAATTCGCCTACTTTCAAAAGTCGAGCTCTCATCCCTCGATGTCTGAGCACATGAACGTGGTTCAATGAAACATTCCACCGAGCTATTGTCCTCACGACGCTGATCATATTCCCTTAAAACGGAATCAATATCCCTTGTGACACGTCCGGTGTCTACCAAAAGAAGAGGGCAACTAATCGGAAGTGGATTAACCCCTGCATTACTCTCTTCTGGCCCCAAATTCTCAACCTCAACCGACAACTGACTATCTCTGCTCAACGCATTGTCAACCGTCCGTCTTATATCTGAAACAAAATTATGAATCTTCAACTCTAACCCATTTTCCCCATCACCTTCAAATTGCTCATCCTCAGTAACGGTCGTGTCGTCATTTACACCAGAAATGGCATCAAGTTTCCTTGACCTTCGTTGCATTAAGTTCCCTTCGAAACGTCCACTCACCTCTTGCACTTTCTTTACAAGCCCCTGTGATCTCCACGGTCCGTACTCATGAGAAATGCTACTTTCCACCTTACGAATTTCCTTCGTAGTTATTTTAACAATCAACTCAGTCTCCCGCTCCAAAAGTCGCTGTAGCCGGTGAGAGGCCTCCGCCAGAATATCCTGCCAATCTGTGACAAACTGTGCTCTCACATTGGGCAATGTTTGCATTTTTCCTAAGCCGTAAGCCTGTTGTTATCAGTTGTTTCTCTTCACAAATTTGAAGAAAGCAGCGATGATGTTCATACTTCAAGCGTTTCTTGTATAAATTCAGCAACGTAAAAAACCAATACGATTCACTCCTTTCCATGATGCGAAATATAATAAAAAGTTGTCCCAAGCATCTCTCTCTCCCGTCCTCATAAACACAAATATATCTTAATCACAAATGAAGACAGAAAACAGTTTCCTTTCAATCCACCTATATTTCGATCACATTCAGTGATCTTCTTCAGGGTGACTAACTAGCCGTTAACGTACAGAACTTTTAAATTGCTGAATTACGAAGGTAACGCACGCGCATCACAACTGAAATGACTGTTATTTTACTGTTATATATATATATATATAATCAAGGTTGTCTGGTGTCAACGTGGCATTTTTATTACTATATAGTTTCGTACCGCACGGCATGTACGGCACTCCTCAGATAAAATTGCCAACAAAAAGTTCGTTACAAACATACGCTAGGACTACAAACGCGCGCGCGGAATTTGAATAAAAACTATTGCGTGCCAACGGAAGATGTAAAGCTGCTAAGAAGGAATTTACGCGCGTGCCTGCAGGAAGTTACAAGTTCATTTCGTTTGTTCAAGCTCGCCAGATCGGCTCTGCAAATAATGAAATACTTTTCCCACAGGCACAAATTACAGCGATTTGATGCGGGAGCACTCAGTCTGGCACTTGAAAGACGCTAAGATCGGATTTAGCTTTACTCGGAAGATCTTAAAGCAAGCCACGCCGTTAATCCCGCATCAAATCGCTGTAATTTGTGCCTGTGGGAAAAGTATTTCATTATTTGCCAAAACGTATTTAAAAAGTTTGAAATTAATAAAAGCCGAATTTTGTGTGATCTAAACCAGCTACTGAAAATCCATTACTAGCAACTTAACGTTTGGTGTTTAGCAAAAAATCTCCGTAAGAAGTAAAAAATTCTGTATGTTTGAATTCGACTAAAACGAAAACATATTTCAAACCTTAAATTTTCAATAGCCGTGATAAATTATTTAGTTAAAAACGTTACTGCTGCTTAATATCATATTTCAATGCTAAGAAATTTTGGTGTATTTTCGTTCTTGCGATCTTGAAAACTAACCCGTTTTCTCACCACCTGTATAAGTGCAACTTCATTCAAAATTTGGACTTTTAGTGCTTTTTTATATATCTCTGAAACGACTCGAACGAATTTTTTTACATCTCTTCACATAATCTTCATGATAAATATAATGAGGTCTGAAAGTTTCATTGAGATTCATTCATTGCAACATCTTAAAATTTCAAGCAAACCTACTCCTACGAACCTGTCAAAAATCTGCGTTACAACATTTACTGTTTTCACGTTACGCTAATTTTTCCAAAATAATCCGCACTATACCTCCATGACTAGTACATTTTATTTTGAATTTATCGCATCTTTTGAATGTAAAACATTGCAATACTCACACTGAAATGTACTAGTCATGGAGGTATGTCTAGTGCGCATTATTTGGAAACAATTAGCACCAAACTTTAATAAGTTCCTAGTGTTGGGTTTTCAGTAGCTGGTCTAGATAGCGCAATATTAGGCGTTTGTCAATTTCAAAGTTTTTTGTTTATTGTTGTCATAGTAATATAGATTTTACTAAAACCTATAGTCAAACATTGGTGACAATTTTATAGCGATCAGACAAGGATAAAATTACTTTTAAAGCGATTGAAAAATATTGGTAAGGCCTCTAAAAAACAATATCGAAACACCTTAACTATAGAGTTTTCATCTCTTTCATGGAGATAATTTAAGTAATTAATTATTTTTTTACTTATATCAATGATCAAAGGGAATCTGCCAAGTTCAGCTCTACATGCAACATTGGATGGCTTGTTATGGACTTCTAAATATCGTTTACAAAAGTGTTCATGAGTTTTTTCGATCCCGGAGCTATACCATGATTTAAAATCTGATTCCACAAAGGCACCACAAACTTCACTATTGTGGGTTAAAATCGGTGAGATCATTGTGTCAAAAATTTTACTTGCAAAGGAAGGTTTCAGTTTACTAAAATCAGTGTGGCGTCTTAGACTAAAAAGAGCATGAAGGGCTTTTTGTCGAAGAGCGGAGTGTTCAAGTGAAAGTATAAAATTTCCGGAAAATGAGATGCGAGTCCCTTAGTAAGTATGGTCTTGTATAATGTCTAATATATAAGGCTATAAGTGAAGCTCCCACTAATAAATTTATAATTTAAATCAAACAATAAACTTGCAATCCACAAATCAGTTAACTTAAGGTCACATTCATGTGACCTTTGGAGGGAAGGCTACCTCATCGATTTGGCTGTTTTTTGGCATGTAAGTGATTTTAGAGTGAAAAATCTTGCATCGAGTTGATAGCCTTATAGCGGAGCTCCGCGTGCGAAGCGCGCCAGCGGAACACCATGGGTAAATAAATCTACCCATCCCAAAACATTTGGCAATCACGTCACCGAGCGACCGAGCGACCGAGCGACCGGGCGACTGTTCGTCCGCACTACAGGCGTACCAATGTTTACTCTCACACTTTCTAGCTACTTTAAGAGCCCAGGAGAAAGCTGATTTCACATCAATGTTGTGGTCAATTGACAGCTGACCAGTATTACCTGACCGTATCGCGGGCTCAGGTCAGTCGACCCATTCACGTCGAATATTTTTGAAGTTATCCGCTGACAATTTTCTCGTTTTCAAAGGATCGCAGGCTCAGTTTTTTAAAAAATTCATATCAACTATGTGTACGGTTTTGATTTCAAACTGACCTCAGATGCAAAAATTCAGCCAGTTTTTTTTTAAATACAGGCGGGGAAGACCTTTTCTTACCATGGTCACGTGTTGGTCACGCTCCACGTCCAATTTTTATGCTCTGATTGGTTAAAATTTGACAGTTGAGTTCATACGTAAAATTTATGCAGCAAATCTTGAAAGTTGTTTACTTTGACAGCTGAAGCTGACAGAGTTTTGAATCAACTTGTGATGTTTTCTACTGTCTTTTTCCACTGAATGTACAAAATGAAATACAGCTGCTATCAAGAGTCTTCTCTTATTCATGGCTGGTTTGTTTATTGGGTTTTTGGTTGACAGATGAGTCGTTTGTCAAAGCCGATTATCCGATTTCGGATGGCATCGTTTTTGTTTTTCACCTTGCTCGGTGCGTACGAGAATTATAAAGGCTCAAGCGATCCTTGCCTTACTTGATAGCTTTTAGGAGCTGTATCTCGAAATATGGTAAGCCTGAGTAATTATTGTATTTATATCTAATTTCATGAAGTCGAGCGCAGTTTATGAACCTAGTTTATGCACGTTTGTATTAAGATTTGACTGCGACACTGATCTGAGCTAGTATGAGGTTTGATATAAGTTTACAGAATTTTAAAAAGCCTTTGGTCGATGTGAATTCACCGTAAATAGAAAGAAAAAACTTTCCCGAAGAATATTTAGTGTTAATTGGCTGTAGAAAGAAAGCTTTGAGCGATTTTCTTGTCATGAGTTCATCTTTGAAAACAGCAAACACCGGGAAACCGACGGCTTAAAACATTATAAACTTAATCTTTAAGCTTATAAAAGACTCGAGGATTCTTAGAGACACCTAAATACTCATTTGTTTTCGTGAATGAAAATTGTTGTCTCTGTAAATGTTCCACCGAGTTATATCTCTTTATTGATTGTTGGTAGTCTCAAAAGTGCAATTTTCATCGCTTTTGCGTTTGTTTTCAGCCGTTCATAAACATCGCTTGCAGGAGTACTCAAAATGCCGAGCGTATCAAGATTACACATCGTTATAAAACCATTATTAAAAAATAGAACTCACCAAATTCTCTATCACGTTGAAGCGTAACTCTTTTAAAATTTCTTCGCAAATTTGGCGCTTGTCAAAAGTTAGAACCGGCTGGCCGTATAGGTGATTTTGGAAATTTTTTGAACTGTTTCACTAAAAGTCCACGCGTGCTTCGATGGCTTGAATATTGAATGAATGCAATTTGTGTTGAAAAATTGTGAAATACTGCATTTTGTAGAGGTCTGTATGATTAAAACAGCGCCTCATAGTACTCTTTCTCCTCATATGTTGAATATAAAAAAAAAAACAAAAGGTTGGTTTGCACGCACCCAGATTTATTGGCAAGAATTTGTAAAATTCGGCCTGATTTGTTTTCCACGCCTTATCTACCGTGATGAAGAGCCATTATTGCTCTTAAATGGGAACGAAGACTATTTTTTGGGTGTACATATAAGACTATATCAACTTGATGCAAGATTTGTTTCACTCCAAAATCACTAAGCTTTTCCCACAAAAGTCACATGAATGTGCCCTTAAGTTAACTGATTTCTAGAATACAAGTTTATTGTTTGATTTAAGTTATAAATTTATCAATGGGAGCTTCGCTTTTAGCCGTGGCTAAATCTATATATTATGTACACCCAAGAAATAGCAATCATCTTCGATCACATTCAACAGCAATAACGGCTCTTGATCACAGTAGATTAGGACTCGAACACAAATTCTTGGAAAACAAATCACACTTCGAGATGTCCGCAAATTTCGCAAAAATCGCAAAAGAAATAAGAATTTTTCCTGCTATGTGAAAAGATTGAGCAACAAATATGGCGAAAATAGCAAGAATAACAAACTTCACAAAATTCTACACTTAGAAAGAGGAAAGGTCAAGGAGGGCTTCGAGATGTCCGCCAATTTCGCAAAAATCGCAAAAGTAACGGGAATTTTCCTTGCTAAGTAAAAAGATTGAGTAAGAAATGTAGCAAAAATAGCAAGAATAACAAATTTAACAAAATACTTCACTTAGAAAAAGAAAAGGTCAGGAAGGGCTTCAAGAAGTCCGCAAATTTTGAAAAAATCGCAAAAGTGACAAGAATTTTTCCTGCTATGTGAAAAGGTTGAGCAACAAATATGGCAAAAATAGCAAGAATAACAATGCCACAAAATTCTACACTTAGAAAGAGAAAAGGTCAAGTAAGGCTTCGAGATGTCCGCAAATTTTATCAAAAATCGCAAAAGTAACAAGAATTTTTCTTCCTATGTGAAAAGATTGAGCAACAAATATGGCAAAAATAGCATGAACAAACAAATTTCACAAAATTCTACACTTTGAAAGAGAAAAGGTCAAGAAAGGCTTCAGTAGGTCCGCAAATTTCGCAAAAATCCCAAAAGTAACAAGAATTTTTCATAGAAAGGAGTGTTGCTCACAGAAGGGGGCAAATTTTAAGCAATGAGAGGGGGTGGTAGCAGAACTTTTACATCAGTTACAAACGTGACACTATAATTACTGACAGTAGCAAAATACTGTAATATCAATCTGTGTGCGCGTGCTTCGTTCTTCCATCAATATACAGCTACAATGCATAGAAAGGAGTGTCGCTCACAGAAGGGGGCAAATTTTAAGCAGTAAAAGGGGGTAGTGGCAGAACTTTTCATGGCCAAGAACCCACCATAACAATCGTTCCAAAATATCAAGAATAGCAGATTGGGCGAAAAGAAAACGGGTCATAAGATCCGCGCATTATACATGAATGTTGCGGTGCAATACCCATAGTTTTTTAAACAGGGATTGCCGAAAGTAACAAGAATTTTACTGCTATGTGAGAAGATTTAGTAACAAATATGGCAAAATGGCAAAAATTGCGCGAGAGTAAAAAGATTAGGTAAGAATTGTTGAAGGGCAAGTGTGACGGAAGGTTTTTCCACTTTGGAACGAATTTAAGGCTCAACGGGAACTCGGTGCTTGACTCACGATAAAACTGGGGGAAACTAGACTCAATGGTAGCTCGCTTGCGGGGAAGAGCTGTCACTTCTCTCGAGGTCCGGGATCAGACCACTAACTGTTACAGCAGTAGATAAAACAGAACAAACCTTGGTTCCAACAGCGTTTATTCTTCAGCGGGCCATGATCCGGTGAGTTGTTGTGAAAAGGCTGAACCTTGCTTGGACGAAGAGCGTACGTTCGGTGTAAGCGAAAATTGGAAATTGGTCGAACTGGAAAAGGGGACGGTATTTATGGGCTCAGTGACACCCAAAAGCAAATTTTACAACGTGCCGAAAAGTAAATAACATTGGGGAATGAAAACGGAATATGAGCAGCTGGGTCCAAATGGAGTACAAAGAAAAACATGGTCAGGGAGTGCAAAAAGAAATTGCAAAACTCGTAGAATAACAACTCTAAACTGCACAAAACCAGCTGCAAAGGGCCGGAGAAAACTTATAGGGGTAGACCGGAACGAATTAGAAATTAGTACGGAAAACATCGAAGTAGGAATAAAGAAATGGCCAAAAAGAAAACCCACGGGGCTCGCACAAGAACAAGGAACTGAAAAAACTGGTGAATAGAAAAACTAAACAAAGCGAGAACGTGTGGAAACAAAAGGGTGAAGGGTGTCCGAAAGTGTTACTATCATTAGTCGAAAAGTAAACCAGGAAGAGCGAAACGTGGCGGGGTGAAAATGAGTAACCCCGGCAACGAGAAAATAGACGACGTGGTCCACGGACACCTAAGCATACAGAACACCACATAAATAGAATACTAGAGATAGCAAATAAAACGGATAAAAGTTGTCGCTGATGGTGGTGTTATAGACTGGTCTGGAATGTGTGTTATGTGGGTTGTAAAGGTGTTGTTGCTGGGCGAAAGGTTCGGGAACAATACAAGACAATAAGAGGGGCCCGTGCTAAAAATTATAGACACAGAAACACGCGACAAGCCTGAAAAACTCCCCATGAAAAAGACAAAAGGAAGGTAAACGGAATTATTCCTGGTCAGTTAAACAGAGGTCGCGGCAGAAGTCGTTCGGGGAACTGAAACTCCTTTTGAGAGCAACCAATAAAAGACAAGCACAATAATTAAATCAAAAACTGCGAGAGCTAGAGAAAGGTAAACTAAAGTGTTAGATATTCCGCTATCTGGAACCTCCTTAACAGATGCAATATCCGAATTAAGTTTAGTGAGGTGTCGAGCAAAATCCTGATCGAGGGAATTGTAAACTTTATTCAAGGAAACAAGGGTTCGGTTATCAATGGTAAGTGGTTTTGGAATCAAAAACTGACGTGTTGACAGCACAGTGTCATTGTATTCCGAGACTGTTTGCCAAGGGATAAAATGAAATTGACCACTATGAAACAAAGGAAATTGAAAGGTCAATTTCTTAGGACAATTAGCAAGGCCGGTCGATTGAGAATGGAACGAATAGTCACAAGGAAACTGATATATGTGAAGTGGAAAAATCGGGAGGCGAATGGTGTCATTGTGCCGTTGAATGGGCAACACAAGCTGATCGGTTGCTAGGTAAAGGCGACCACCGATATTCAGCATCTGATGTAAAGAAGTACAAGATGGTAGCTCAACATGTGTATGTTGATAAACTAGTTTTGAAGTAGAAGACCATTTTGGTCCCAACCAATCTGGAGAATCGACGGTCGCTAATAAATCTTTTGGGCAAAGAATAGTGTCCGATGTCTGAGCACAATGGTAATTCAGTTTCTTTGAGTATGTACTGTTTGGTTTGACAGGTCAACAATCGTAAGTCATGACGCGGCAGTATTCCTCCATAACAAGTATCATTAACTCGATATGTAATTGGGATCAGCTGTTCCATTGTACATACTAAAGCTGATGAAGAAAGGACCGGAAGGAGAAACAAGAAATGCATTTGTAACTTACGTTGTGATGGAAATTTAGTGTCTACGAGCGGGTTTAAAATAACAGAGAAACCGTTTTTCAGTGCATCGATAGCGGGTGCGACAGTGTCCACCGATGAAAGTTTCAAACTTATTTCTTCGGTTAAAAAACGTGTAAGGTCTGCGTAGCCGATAAGATTTCGTTTGGTTAAATGAGCAATTTGTCTTAACAAATCGTCAACTTCAGTTAAGCGTAACAAAGAAGTTAATGCTTTGTTTACCTCCATCGCAAATAAGGACGTGAACTCCTGTTGCATATTAAAATGGCAGGTTACTTTGGAGGCAAACGAACGAACTTGTTTCTGCCAAACGGAAAATGCTCTAGAGATGAGCCGTAAGGAAGCGATAACTTGAGTTACTTTAGAATTGACTAAGTCGGTAGTTTTAGCAAGATATACAATCTTGCCATTGAGATTTTTCATCAAATTATGCGTCTCGGACATTGTTTTAGAAAATTCAAAGAGGACTTGAATTAGATTACTATAAATGGAAGATTCACATTTTCCTCCTCCGAGTATGAAAAAGAAACGCGGGACCCCGCCCAATCCAGCGTGGCACCAATAACTAGACCGTTTATTGCGTTCCTTTAGCCAGGCGCGCTCACCAGGAGTAAGAATTTTACAGGCGCGAATCGCCCATCTCTTACAAGCATGTAACGAATTAGCATAATGACGAGTAGGACAATTCAATGTTAACGTAAAGCCCGAAACATACGTGTAGAATCGCCGCAAATAGCTATCACATTCAAATAAATCAGTAACACCATGAATTGACGATAAACGAGTAACCGTGCGCTGAATCCCGCGGAGCGAGTCATGAATATGGGTGTAAAATTTGCTTAAAACGGGGTCACAAATCGAATTTAGGTCGGGAAATTTAATTCGCGAAGCAAGGTTCAGGTCCATATGCAAACTCACAAGCGTAGTGTCTTGATAAAGGATTAATGCTTTACGATCTTTAGCCAACATCATAGCTTTAGGAAAGAATCCAGTTTCACGACCGGTAGCGTCGAAGCCGGTTGCAGCGACCGCGATGTGTTGCCCGTAAACAGTTAAGTAAAAGCATAGCAGCATAATTACATATGAATGCAATCCAGGGAATTGGTGCTTGTTACCTTGGTAGCATGGCAGAGTAAGCGCTGGGCCAGCCGGGGAACTCGGAGATCTGGGGCTGAGCACCGGTGGTCCTGTAGAAACTGCAGTCAGCGGCAAGGTACTGTGAGGGACTGGATCCGATGTGGGAGAGGTGGAAAGGCTCTGGGTCCCAATATCATACTGCACCGGAGGAGGCTGGGATGTAGTTGGGTCAGGTCCAGGCTTTTGGGCGGGAGTAGTGGACAATTGGGAAGGCTGTACATGACACGAATCGCTAGCTATCAGCGGTTTCTTTAGGCGGGTAACCCGAAGAAGGGCGTCGTCCGAACACGTGTTATCAGTCTCTAATGTCAGGAAAGCGACGACAGAGGACGCCTCGGTACGGGGAGAAGAGGACATGTTAGCGGCACGAGGATTGTAGTCTGGGTCCGGATCGAGAGCACGTTTAGCACCAGGATTTCGTTTGAGATAATCCTTTAGTAGGCGATGATCAAGTAAATGCTCACGTGGCTCCCATGTGTTCTGGTCGTGGGGAAACCCCGACCATTTTAGGAGAAACTGTGGCTTTCCGTTGCGTATGCGATGTCGCATCATGCGTTTAGCTTGGTAAACAGTAGAGCGGTCAACAGCAAGGTCCGTAGGGGCGCCATCGGAATCGGCCAGTAGTCGAGAGGCTGAAGCCAAAGACACCGTTGGCTCTGAAGAGGCTGGAGCAGGTGTGGAATTAAAGCCTGACAGTGTAGGCGCTAAGGGGGAAGGAGGACGGACCGGACCAGCAGAAACCGGGGGAACATTTGTAGCCAGAGTAGGCGCTGTATCCACGTCATCGCTGTCCGCGAGGGCCTGGTGACGAGAGAGATCGAGGTTCAAATCCTCTGAGATGAAACTATCCTTAGGCAAATCGATATCAGCCAAAGAGGGTTCATCTACTGGAAAAGGCGGCTCCCGAGCGGGACGATCAGCAGGGTCGATGTATCTCTTGAGCCTAGATACGTGGACTATTGTGGAAACGCGGCGGTTATCGGTGGCTCTTAAAATGCAATACACAGGAGAGAGAAATTCGACTATCCGGTATGGACCATGATAATTGTGGGCCAGCTTTTTCGAGACGCCTTTGCGGTTCTTGGGACAGAACACCCACACGCGATCCCCCAACTGGAACTGTGTAGGTTCTGCATAGCGATCGTGAAGATCCTTCATTCTGTGTTGTGCTCTTTGGATATTTTGGGCGGAGATTCGGCGAGCTATTTCGATGTGTTCTACCACTCGTTCTCTGTGTTCCCCTACAGAAGCTGACATTTCCCTTAGGGGCAACGGAGAGCAATCTTGTGGGAAAATTGGGTCTCTGCCGTACATCATAAAAAAGGGGATTCACCAATGGCGTCGTTTGGACTTGTGCGAAAGGCATCGCACTGTGGATGATAGCTGGTAGTAAAAACTTTTTCCGTGTTCATCAGGAAACAAACTTCACGAATCAGACTGGAAAGGTAATTAGATCCTCTGTCCGAGAGTAGCTTTCACGGTACACCATGACGTCCCATTATGTCATCAACCAGGAGCCTGACGATAGTTTTGGCCTCAATATTAGGGACGGCAAAGGCTTCAACCCACCGTGTGCCGTAGTCTGTAAAGACAACCACATAACGGTTTTCAAAGTTAGATTCTGGGAAGGGTCCACAGCAATCTGTAGCAACTCGTTCCCAGGACCCTGATACGGGGATGGACAGCACAGGCGCAGTCCTCCTCTTTTTGGGACTTTTTTCATGGCACAGGACTCGCAGCTGAGAACATAATGTTGCACATCAGCGAACATAGCGTAAGTTTTGTGAACTCCAAAATGAGCAGCAAATGGGCCATCATGTGCTTGCAACAACACTTCATGACGTAGGGCTGTAGGGATCACCAACTGCGCCCGGGGGTCGGATTTCGTCAACTTCCAGGAATAAAAATGTGGCACAGGAGGCCATCAGGATCCAAATAGTACTGTTCAATGGTGTGAAGGAGGGTCTTGGCTGTCTTGTTTGATGTTGGTAATACTTCATACTCAAGGTAGTCAGTAATGTCGGCAAGGGCGGGTCTTGTCGTTGCAGGTAACGAACTCGGTCTACTTGAACCCCAGGATTGTCAATAGCTGCAACAATAGTGTCATAACTGCGACGGGATAAAGCATCTGCGTTGCCATTGCTAACACCGGCGCGGTGAATGATTTCAAAATTATATTGCTGAAGAAGGAGGGCCCACCTTGCAAGTCTTCCGCAAGGCATTTTCAGAGACATCAGCCAGCGGACAGCACTGTGATCAGTGAGAACTTTGAAATGAGCGCCATATAGATAATGCTGGTAGTGTTTAATTCCTGCAACTACAGCCAAGGCTTCTCGTTCGGTGACGCTGTAATTCTTCTCTGCAGGTAAAAGCTTCCGTCCGCCATAAGCGATGACCACTTCACGACCATTCTGAACTTGTCCTAGAACGTACCCAAGATCATGATCACTCGGATCTGTGGCTAGGGTAAATTCAAGGGGAAAATCTGGATAGGCCAGGATAGGTGCCTGGGTGACAGCTTCTTTGAGGGTCTCAAAGGCTGACTGGCATGCATCACTCCACCGGAACTTAAGGCCCTTCTTGGTGAGATCATGAAGAGGTCCCGCTATCTTAGCAAAATCTTTAACAAACTTCCGATAATAGTTAGCTAGCCCCAAAAATGCGCGAACATCTTTTACTGAGCGGGGGACTGGATACTCTTTAATAGCACTGACTTTATCGGGATTGGGGAGTACTCCATCTTTAGAGATAACGTGACCAAGGAACTTGACCTTTTTCTGTCCAAAATGACATTTGTTGGGCTTGAGCTTAAGTCCAGATTCTCGGAAACGATTGAAAACTAATCGCAAGTGTTCAAGGTGTGCGTCAAAGGTTCTGGAGTAGACCAAGACATCGTCAAGATAAATCAAAGCGATTTTCCACGTTAGTCCTCGCAGAACGCATTCCATGAGTCTTTGGAAGCAGCTGGGTGCGTTACAGAGACCGAAGGCCATAACTTTAAACTCGTAGAGCCCGGCATGAGATATAAATGCTGTCTTCTATATCGAAGAAGGATCCATGGAGATTTGCCAGTAACCACTGCGAAAATCAAGAGAACTCATAAACTGGGCACCATGGAGCACGTCCAACGTTTCGGCTATGCGAAGGAGAGGATAGGAATCCTTCTTGGTAACACTGTTAACTTTGCGAAAGTCAACACAGAACCGGTCACTCCCGTCAGGTTTGCGTACCAGTACTACAGGGCTGCTCCAAGGGGATGTAGAAGACTGAATGATATCTTGCTCAAGCATTTCATCAATGCATTGTTCAATTCGTCGTTTTTGTGCTTCTGGGACGCGATACGCCCTTTGCCTGATGGGTGGGTGATCACCGGTGTTGATATGGTGCTGGAAGAGGTTAGTTCTTCCGAGCTCTTGTGGAGATAGAGCAAAAACATCACGGTACTCATTAATTAGGCGCTGCAGTTCTGTCTTTTGACTGTCGGTCAGGTCAACATTAGTAAGATCAACAGGAACATCCGGGACTTCCGCCTGTGGTTCTTTGGTAGGCTCGGTCTTGGTAGACGAACTGAACACCTGGAGGCTCTCATCGGTCTGGGAAAATGTTCCAAGAGTAGCACCGCGATATAGTGTCACGGGCTCGAGGGTAGGGTTAATAAGTCGGAATGGAACTGTATGGTCAGCGGATACAGTAACCAATGAAGCGGCACCCTGAAGCTGGTATCGTTCGATCAAGCGTGGGGAGGCTTCAACAAATCCAACATCTCCAGGTGTATAGGTCTGGTGTAAGTAAGCAGGTATAACAGCTTCTGAACTGGCTGGAATGACACAATTGTACAGCACGCGGACAGGACACGCCCCTTCACTATGAGGCCTGGCAATACTTTCCTCTAATTGCAAAGTACTGTCTTTTAAAGTAATAACAGCTCCATTTGCTCTCAGGAAATCCCGTCCTAGTAGAGCATCATAGGTGAGATCACGAACAACTAGGAAGGTGCAGGAGTAGAGTCCATTTGCAATCTCCAGCGTGGTTGTGAATCTCCCACTAACAGGGAAAGGTGAGCCACTTACAGTTTTTACATCTCCAGAGCTGTGCTTCTGCAGTGAAGGTAAATGTCCCTGATAGATTTCTTTCAGAAAGTTTTCGTCAATTACTCTAACGGCAGCTCCAGTTTCTACTAAGGCTTTGATGCGCTGTCCGTTTAATATTGCACTCACAGTGAGGTCTCTTGGTTTGCTCTGTGGTCTTCGTTCTGCAAATTCCTCGTTGTCTCGAGCTGAAAAAGCAGGTGGGAAGGATACTGGGACAGGACAAACAGGCTTTGTTGCTGCAGGAATATCATCCTCTTCGAGTGAGTGATTCCTCTTGACGTTGGTGCTCTGTGGTGATTCAAGTACTTGCTGCACGGGAGGCGAGCGGTCAGCGGGAATTATTGTAGACGTGGAGACACCTGGGAACGAAAGCGGTTCCTCTGCTGTACTTGGAGAACGTATAGTGGGAAACGAAGGAATCTCTCTTTCGTGCAGAACGTCTTCTTTTTCGCGATCCAATACTGGGCCATGCGAGTTTAGGCTTTCACGGGTAAGAGTCTGATCGTTGTCGACTACCAGGTGTGTCTCGGGAGGTTCCTGGGAATCAATCGGAGTAGGGCATGGGACCAAGTCAACAGAGCCAGTGATTTGGTTGCCGCATAAGCTATCAGTACTAGGTTCATGTTGAATGGGGTGGGAGGATAACTGTACTGATGTTGGAGATACTTCAACGCCTGAGAGGGACTGGGCACTAACCAGTGAACAGCCAGGGACTGGGTCCACTTCCTTAATGACGGTATTCATCGTGTCGTTATCTAACAAGGCAGCGTTACCTTCAGTAATTGTGTTACTTTCAGCTGGATCTGGTTTGAGCTGAGCTAAAACAGGTTGGGCCTTGGTGCGCGAGCCTTCTGTAGGTCCTTGTGTATTTCCGTCCTGCAGTTGCTTAAACAGGTCAAGAACTGAGGCTAAAAGGGATTTAAGTTCCTCTTGGGCATCTACAGAAGTACTTGAACGTTCTTGTGTGATTTCTACAGTAGGCGATAGAGCACTTGGTGGGGCACGAGTTGTAGTGCCATGCTGGGAGCACTGGGTCCCACGTTGGTCTTGGTTGTTAGGTGACAATAATGGAACAGAAAGTGTTAATCCTTTAATGTGCAACTGTTCAGCCACTTCGGGCTTTTGTTTGCAAAAGAAAACGGAGTCTTCAGAAATAATTTCAACGCTGGGTTGTTGTTCGTCGCTAAAGGTTTCTGGCTGTGATCTTGGTCGCGGACGAAAACTTTGTTCGTCTCTTACGTTCTGTTCTAGTTCAGCCACAAAATGTTCATCATAATATTCTTCTTCAAGGGCAGCCAATGGCTGGTCTCGGCGGTTTTGTTGTTGGTAAGTACGATAATTATCTCGCGGCTGATTGTAGTTATAATTTGGCGGATAATTCACTCCCTGAGAGCGATTTTGTTGTGGCAGAGGACCTCTCGGCGCGTTATTTCTACGATCAGGGCAACTCGCTTGGAAATGTCCGCGTCGACCACAAGTAAAACATAATGGTTGACCATCTCTGGTCTTTTGACGAGGTAATTCCTCACGCTGGCCTTGGTTTCTTCGAGCCAGCCCTCGTATGCGGGCATCAAAGTGTCGGTTTTGCGAATCAAGATTCTCCAGCAAGAAGATTCTTCAGTTCTTGGAACTCACTTTTCCCAATGAACGCTTCGTTATTGAGAGCAGCCAGCGCGGTCGTTGCATTACTTTGGTGAGTAAATTTGACCCGCGGAGGTTCTGTGGTTTCACCTTGTTTACCAAGGGAAGTGCTCAAGTTAGCTAACAGAGCATTATTCTGTTCAATGACAGTGGGGAGCTTTTAGTCATCTGTAGAAGACTGAGCATTCGGTGTAACGCCTGCCGACAATAAGGACTTCACAGTCTGTGATAAATTTCCTATTTGAGCTGCCACACTGTTTTCTCGGGATGTGTTCATGGTATTTTCAACAGAGCATGCCAGATGGGCCATCTTTTCTGCTTCGCGGAACGATTTTGGTTGTTTCATCAGGACTGCCTTCCGAATTTCGCTTCGGAGGCCTTGTACGAAGTAACGCATTTTCTTTGCATCGGTGATGTGTAATCGTCGGAAGTTATTGGTTAGCTCCGTCAAATAAGTATCTAGAGGTTCCAGTTCTCCCTGTTGCCTGGTTGTCACGGCCTGCCAGGTGATCCAGCTCTGGTCGTCATTAGAAAACCGCTCCTTCAAAGCGTCGCGTAATAGTTCAAACGTCCCATTTCGGTCATCACACGCTTGGAAATTCTTTGCTCAATTTCGGCCACGAAAAGTGTTCCCGTCTCCCCAGTCCTCTTCTTTGAAATTCTTCGCGGCCATATCGCCAGCCCGCCAAGAGCGAAAATCGGTCAGGCTTTATCGCCATGTGAGAGAGAACTTGTACTTATAAACAATGTTTTGACAAGCGAGGCAAAAGCTGCGGAGAAAGAGCTTTTTATCGGTACCTTGCATGCCTTGTCTTCGAATATTTTGAGACTAGTTTCATGTCGGCGAAGAAAGAGTTTCTTGCGAGGTTCTTGAGGGAAAAGTCTGGCTGAAGTAAGCTTTGGAAAAGGTTTGACATCTGCTGTTTGGTGCCAATATCTCAAAAACGAAAACGAGGAAAACATGAAGAAGGTATTTATCCTTTGTTTTGATGCTTTAGTTGCTTAAGTTTGGAGCTTACGCACATGAATTTTTTTTACAAAAAATACCATTTTTAGGTCAATTAGGTTCACATCACGCTTGTTAATGGATGAACTAACAGGTTTTGGATGACTTGCGAGAAGCAAGAAAATCACTCCTCCGCTCCGAGGTTATCCTATTCTCGGTAAAGCGATTTCTACTTCGTGAACTGTCAAGACAAATTGCTAACCTTCGTGGCAGATAATAATAAACAGCGAGGAATTCTGTTCGTTGAAAAGTGGGAAGTTCCGATAATGCATCATGTCATCGTCAAACAACACCAGTTAAGCCACGTTCAAGTGTATTTGAGGTCTCTTATTTGACATTAAAACACCCCCACCAAACAAGAAAGGTGTCGCTTCAAACTTCTTAATGAAGGTAAGTTAAAGTTATCGAAGTGAAGTTCTTAAAGAAGGCGTTTAGAAACTTAGTTGTTACTAAAGAGATCGATAATTAGTACTATAATCGATATACAGAACAGAGCTCCTGCTCTAAATGACATGATGTCTACTGAGCTGAAATATTACTGTATGAATAATTTAACTTGTGTTCATTTCATTTATTGGTTTGAAATTGCAATTCCTAATGTTTTCACGCCTCTTCAATGCCGTTATAATCAGCCGTAGCTCGTCTGGCTTCACGTCGCCATCTTGAATTTGTCTTTGTTGGGAACCAGGCTTCGCACGGTCCCGAACAAAGTTGGCCCGAATTGAAGCAAAAATTTCCAAGCGTGTCAGGCAGGAAATAAAAGAAATCTTCTAGAAATCTTCGGCGGGGCCAGCTAGATTCAAAACTAACTCTGCCAAGGCTGTGGGGCTAGCGGTATCTATACGTCGCAATTTGAGATAGTAGTCTAATTTGTCCAGCCATCGGTTTACATCTTCTGCATCATAACCATGGAACGGAACTGGACGATGTGCACTAGCGACCTCTGGAATCGGGCTGTGTTCAAAAGGGCTGGCTGTTTTCTTTTGTTGCACCTGTTGTGTCGCTAGCTAGGCCTGTATAGCAACCATTTGCTCCTATAAACCTTTAAGCAACTCTGCTGACATGGCGTTGGTTTCACTTAACTCTTCGAAGGGGTGATCATCCTCGTTGTCGTCTGTAAAATTACTCGCTTGACTTGGAGCTTCGTTCTCACTGGTGCTTGATTCAAATGGGTCCTCGGTGAGATTATCTCGCTCAGGGAACGGTCTTCGAGGAACTAGTTTGATTAAATCGGCGGGTGAATTAATCACCAAAGGCGGTAACTGTATTTCGTTTCTGTTACGGTTCGAGGACTGTCTTGTCTTGTCCTCGGCTTCCGAATCACTGTTTTGTTCTTCGGAATGTTCAATGAAAAATGAACTGAAATGATACGAGCGTACTTCACAAGGCGTGGGAGTGTGTAAATCGCATACTTCTTCTTCAGGATCACTTGGGCACACAAAGGATTCGTCGTCGCTATCGACGCTGGTATTGCGGGGATCAAAATCTGTTATTTCAGCTTGGTTAGGAGTAGAAAACGCGGTTGAATATCGGGCGGTCGGTGGAACTTGGCTTGAACTTGGCACTGGATACGTGTAACTTGAACTCGGGTTTAGATGCACGTCAACTTCGGCGTCACTTTCGGGACTGGAAACCCAATGGAAGGGCAACTCGGCAAATAAAGCTTCTCGGTCTTCGTCGGATAAATCAGCTTGTATTTCTTGGTCTTTAACGATAACAGAAGTGTTTTTCTTTCGGCTTCGTAAATTGTATCTGGGCAATCTCTTTGTTAAAGCTTTCTAAACTGACTTCACTGAATGCATAGGTTTAATAAATGGCTTCTACTCACAGTACTTGGGCGAGAAAACTCTGATTGTCGCTCAAGCGGTTACATCGCCTTCGGTTCCGAACGGTGTGGATTCACTGGGTTTTCTTGTTTTCTTCGGCGGCTGTCCAGTCGTGGCTACCTATCTCCTCAACTAGTGTGACGGAAGGTTTTTCCACTTTAAAACGAATTTAAGGCTCAACGGGAACTCGGTGCTTGACTCACGATAAAACTGGGGAAAACTAGACTCAATGGTAGCTCGCTTGCGGGGAAGAACCGTCACTTCTCTCGAGGTCCGGATCAGACCACTAACTGGTACAGCAGTAGATAAAACAGAACAAAACTTGGTTCCAACAGCGTTTATTCTTTAGTGGATCAAACAGCAATAACTCGGGTAGGACACGGCGAAAAAATCGACAATCCGTAAAAACTAACTTACTTATATATGATTTTTACAACCATTGAAGACAAAACAATACAATAGAAATATAAACAGAAATCACTTAGAGTTAAATGAAAATAAATACAAATTCTATTTTAAACCTGAAATCTTTTGTTACTGTTGCTATTTTAGAAAGTAAAAGTACTGAGACAAAGACCTAGCCAGGTCAGCAAAACAGTGTTTATGTACAAAGTTTTACAATATGAATTAAATTGCAAGTTCAGCTATCGGCTGTTTAAACAGGAAAAGCGCAGACTAATTGAAAGTTTTCACCTTAAACAAAAACCGATCTGATTTTAAAATTACAAGACAGCAAAAACCTTTCATATTCAAAATTCGGTTATTACCTTTCTTTAACTAACAACTTAATGAATTATGCTTTCGCAAATAAATATAACCAAGTTGCAATTAAAACGAGATGCACCTGCACGAAAGGCGTTTCTATGAATAAATGTCGTCCGGTAGTAATATCACGAAAAATAGACCAAAGTCAAATAAACCATTATTAAGAAATTAAGTATTCTTTCGAGAGTCAACATTGACGTAAAATGTATATAATTGAAAAGAGAACGAACAATTAGTTTTGTTTGTTAAGGAACACTGTTGGCTTTTCTATGATTATAGCCTAGCGAACACAAAGCAAATGAAACAAAGGATAATAAAAATGGCACGAGCCCTTTTGGCAGCTATAAACGATCACCCGCACAATTTACACAAATATACAGTTACAACAAAGAATTAAAAAGCGATAACTAAAATCAAGTGTCGCCATGAAACTTAGATTAACCGAACTGAATTAAAATATAACCTACAATTACCAAGTCCCTTACTAGAAATTAAGTTGAAAACGCCGTACGCTTAATCTGGAAAAACATATTACAAATCAACAAAAATAGCTATATTCTCCCTAACACAAGAAAGGGGCCAAGAACACCCGCGCATCACTGTTTTCTCTAATACTAATGGTTATCTTAACTGGGATACGTTCTTGTCCGGTAATTTTGTAATGCGTTCCATTTTCGCGAAATGCTTTGCTTTGTAAGTCTTGATTCTTATTCGATTTGTTTTTTTTCGCGATTTTAGCGCTATTTGTCATGGATGTTTTCAGCTAGCAAGAAAAATCCTTGTTACTTTTGCAATTTTTGCGATATTTGCGGACATTTCGGCGTCCTTCTTGGCTTCTTTTTCTTAGATTTGTTATTTTTGCGATTTTTGCGCTATTTGTAAGTGATTTTCAGACATAATTTTTTCTCAATTATTTCTTTTGCGACAATTGCGAAAAAAAATTGCTAGCAAATTTTTGTTAACAAGATCGATCCTGGACATATCTCGCAAATCAGGCCGAATTTTTTGCGTTCGACAAGTTTACTTTACAAAATCTTGCTAACAAATCTGTGGGTGTGTAAACCAACCTTTTGTACTTTTTATACATCACATCTGAGGTGAGACAGTACTATGAGGCGCTGTATTTCTCATACAGACCTCAGATAGAATGCAGTATTTCACAATCTTTCAAAACTAATTGCACTCAGTCAGACAATCAATCGTAAGCTTTCAGCGGAACCGTTTCCAAAATCACCTTGATATGGCCAGCCGGTGCTCACTTTAGACAAACCGGCCATATTTGCAGTACGAGCTGTGTCCATTGTTTGAATGAACATTGATAGAATTACGCTTCAACATAATAAAGAATTTATTATGTTTATTTTTGTTATTTAGTGGTTTCATAACGATGTGTAATCTTAAAAAGCGTTTGATACGCGCGGCATTTGAATACTCCTGCAAGCGATGTTCATGAACGACTGAACAAACGGCACAGCGATTAAAATTGCAAGAGAAACCACTAAGAGAGACAACAATTTTCACCCACGAAGACAAGTATTAAAGTGTCACTAAAAATCCTGAGTCCTTAAGGTGACTCGACCCAGTTATTTTGTGAGGGTACCATTCTACTTTGACGCTTTGTGGAATCCCCACCTTTACTTTGATCGTAAGTCTAACACATAGCATGGATAGCATATATATCAATCTACAGTATAGCATAAAATTTTGGCGATCGAAGTAAATGTCACGTGGTTGTAGTGCCACGCCCCTTTGGGGTCTGAGTCGAAATTCTGCTGTTGCCGTCATTTTTTTGTGAAAAGTCTCTCAGCTACATATAGTGGGTATTAGTGCCTTGCGTCGAACAGAGTTTCACCAAAATCGCAAAGATCCGATGCGAGAAATTCAGCGGTTTCCAAATTTAGGCCATAATTTATGCAAAAACGATAAGCAAACTTTACACGATTATATCTAATAAACTATGAGATTTATCCCTTTATTTTGGAGATCGTTATAACAGATGGGTTCTTGTAAGTCAGCAAAATGCTTTAGGGTCTTGTAAATGCGCTCGATTTCGAGCAATACAAACATATAGAAATTATAGTTTTAGCTATTTGTTGACGTTTGTCAGCGTTTAAGAGCCCTTCTCACGAAAAAAGCATTTTCTTAAAAATCCGTAGTTTTTTTTCGTTCAAATTTTTTCAGGGCCAAAAATTGATTAACTAACTATCCGGATTCTGAATTTCATGGTGATTGAAAAAACTGTGACATGACCTTCTATAAGCCCAAACTTGAGTAAACATTGAAGATTTTTAGCGTTTTGGCTGAGTTTGTGCTTTGGGTGTTTTCTATTGTTTCTAGTCTGTCATAATACAGCATTCTTGTTCAGTACGCGTGCAATGACCGTCCTTGGCTGACTTCCGAATGCTCACCGAGATATGATAATTTTGGTACGGTGAAAATAGAAGGGATTCTTGTCACCTAACGTCAAATGCTACACACTAAATCTACTTGCTATCAAAAAATTATCATTACATAGGTTTAATGCAAGCCAAAAATTTAACCAACTCATTACTTATTTTTTATCTGGTTCTGAAAAAATTAACTACACTTGTAAGGCCTGTCAGTTTTTTTTCTGTGACTCTTGGTTTCGCTCTAGAATCTTTCTTGCTCGTTTTGCTTAGAGGTAATGCTACGATTGTTAGCAAAGCCCTTGTACCTCCTGCAGTATACAAAGCGCTGAGAGTGTTCATGTGTAGACGTTACGTGACGGGAACCTTTCCATTTTCACCGTACCAAAATTATCATATCTCGCTGAGCATTCGGAAGTCAGCCAAGCGTGCTCATTGCACGCGTGCTGCACAAGAATGCTGTATCATGACAAACTAGAAACAATAGAAAACGCCCAAAGCACAAACTCAGCCAAAACGCTAAAAACCTTCAATGTTTACTCAAGTTTGGGCTTATAGAAGATAATGTCACAGTTCTTCAATCACCATGAAATTCAGCATCCGGATAGTTGGTTAATCAATTGTGGCCCCGAAAAAAGTTGAAGAGAAAAAAACTACGAATTTTTAAAGAAAATGTTTTTTTCGTGAGAAGGACTCTTAAACGCTGGCAAAAGTCAACAAATAGCTAAAACTATAATTTCTATGTTTGCATTGCTCGAAATCGCGCGCATTTACAAGGCCCTAAAGCATTTTGCTGACTTTCAGGGACCCATCTGCTATAACGATCCCCAAAATAAACGGATAAATTTCATAGTTTATTAGATATAATCGTGTAAAGTTTGATTATCATTTTCGCATAAATTATGGCCAACATTTGGAAACCGCTGAATTTCTCTTATGCTTACTTACAAGAGCATTTTTGAACCTCTAGGTTTCAAAATTTTCTGAGGGGGAGCATGGCCCCAGACCTCTCCAAAGGCTCGCGCCTTCGGCGCTCGAAACTTGCCTCGTCTTGTTCTGAGGTGTGGCTACGGCCCTGTCAAATCTTACAAACGTGCATAAACTTGCCGCATAAACTGTGATTGACTTCATGAAATTAGACACCAGAAGGTGTATACTGGGCTGCCATATAGAAATTGTGTATTATATGAAAACGAGAGGCTTACCACAACAGACAGCTGACAGCGTATGAAAGGAAAAAGTAACCCCGCTAAACTGGCATTCCCGTGCCGGCCACCACCCCAACCCACGGGTCTCATTAAACTGTTTGAACTGAAACTATAAATAAATGATAATGATAATTGATGGTCGATACAAAACAAGCTAGGTGGGTGACCGTGTGGCACGAAATTTTTGCGGATTGGGCATTTTTTTCTGTTTCGCGGAAACTAGTTTTTGCGACTACGTGTTATGAAGCAAGAGTGTAGTGTGATTGTGAGATGGTGTGATTTTATTCCTCCTAAACTTTGTTATTAATAGTTTCCCTCGTTTGTCAGATTTTACTGATTGCAGGGTTAAACATTCGAAGTATTCAATTAAATAGGCCATTTGCACTAAGAGGCATGTGACATCGTTTTTATGAAAATGAAAGTTATATGATTTTGCCTTCCAAAAAAGATTAGTAGGTCATATCTTAAACAAAATAATGGTGATTTGGTTTTTCAAACCCGAACCATTTTCTTAAAATGAATGAGTTCGTAAATGGTTACGTGACCAAAATGTGATTTTTAAAATTATGAATTACCTCTCTCTGAACACAAATTTTGCACTTAAACTTCAAGGAAAATGTTGAAAACATGATGTGATAACGTTTACAGCACATCTGAGCGTAAATATGAAACGTTGAACAAGATATAAGCAAGAAGTAGTTTTGTCCGCCATGTTGGAGGGCAAAAGCATGCCCTCCAACATGGCGGCCAATACAAATCATACTACTTTGCTGAAAAATCAAAGTGCCATAAAATATCTCCCTTAAATGCGTTTCCTCTCAAATTTTGGGTGTAAGATAATTTTTGTGTGCTCTAACAATTTTTGGCATCAGCAAGATTTCAACTCATCGTTTAAAGGAAGCATTGGTCACGTGACCTCTTAGAGCAAGTGGCCTATTAACAACATAAAAAGCAACAGAGAACTTGCTGACAGATCGGATTAAAAACTAAAGCTTATAGATTCAAGAACCTTGAGGATTGAAGCTGTAAAGTAAACCCTGTTCTTGCTTAAACTGAAGAACGGCCGTACGGCATTGAGGATACTAGGACACATTGGGTTTTCTTGCTGAGAATTAATTTTCAAAACGTACCCAGTACCCAGCACTGATAATATTTTCGTTCTTGTTAAGTACGTGCAATCAGGGTGTAATAGAAATAAAGATTTTCAAACAGTACTACGGTATGTTTACACTATGTAAAACCAATTCAATCATTGTATACCGTTTTGTTTCTGAATTGACAAAGCGAGTTGTAATTGTACAGACACGATTTCTTAGTACTGTATCTTTGTGCAGTAAATTTTAGTCATAGTATATTTAATACTCTGGAGTAAATTATTGCGGATAAAATGTTTTCGTTTAATAATTTTTTTGCGGGAACCTATTTTTGCGGTTCGCTGGAAAAATCACAAAACTCGTAAAAATTAAAACCGCAAAATTTCGTACCACACAGTATCTCTAGTTTATCTGAACTTTTTTTTTGTTGACAGCTTGTCTCTATATTTGAGGAAAACGATAAGAAAAAAATCGTTCCGTTCGAAGGAGAAAAGCTTCAGCGCATCTGAAATTTTCTGTAATCGCTTGCAATACCATTGAACTGTAGTTAGAGCGGACGCACAGAGTTAAATTGTGTAAACTAAACCACATTGGTTCGGCATGGACAGAGTTTTTAAGCCAAGAAAACGTTTCTTTTTTAGTTTGTTATCAGTAGTATTTTTATAAGGTTTGGTTTTATAGTACACTGCGAACCGACCGGGTGAAAATGAACTCAGTCAAATTTTTGAACTATCATAGAAGGGACGTCTGGACACAGGTTAGCGTGTGCATAAGATAAGAGTGTTCATTTCGGAGGTAATATATTTGCTTTTTATCCCGGGGGGGTACTCCACATAATGACCTATATGGGGAGGCTCTGTGCAAAAGGGGTACCTTTTTTTAGGCTTCAAGTATACACACATGATAGGGTAGGAAAATGCGTCATTTCGGTAAGTAAAAAGGCCCAAAAGGACTAGGCTCACGATCACGTTGTTTATCTTTCATAGCAAGAAAACATACTTTGCATAGCAAGATCTTCCACCTTTATTGTTATCTCGGAATCTTTGTAAACATTTTCGGTCAATTGATTTGTTTTATAGATATTGATATAACAACAGCCTCTGTACAAACATCTACATACTGCATCAGAAGATTGATCAATAAGTACGCGATTGCAATAATTGCATAAATGATGATAAAAACAAAGAAAGATAAAATCAATGAAATCAATACAAAAATTAAATGTAAAAGCAAGGATATTGCTACCTAAAAGCTGGCTTTTGAAGTACTGGATTCTTCCATAAGGCTGTTGTGTTGATCAAAAACACTGTTGAATTTCACTGATCCAGTTGCTCGTGATGTTAACGTACCCAACAGTTTGCATTTAACAGTTATTTCGGGTGATCTTGTTAGCGCTTCTAACTCAGTAGGTTGCTCACTTACTGTACAAGGTTTCCTGATAAAAGATTCACTCGGAAGAGTTTGCTTGTAAATGGGTCTCTCTCATAGTATTGTTCATGCAATATATCACTTCCTAAATGTACTCTTGCCATCTTTTCCTGTGGGCTTACTGAACAGCGTTTACATTCGTATGTTTGCATTCGTTTGATTCCACCGAAGATAGATTGCTAATAGCTTTGAGTCGCTTCGAGCTCCTCGAAATGTACTCTGTTAAAGTCCGCTGACCTATTCTACGCATACCCTTATATCTTGCGCACGCGCTGAACACGCCAGAGTGCGATTTGTGCCGGAAGGAATTTATAACTGGGCTGTGCCACAGGCTGCCCAGTAATTAGATATAAAAAACCAATCATCAAACACAATAGTTCCTCAGGCTTACCATTCGAGATGCAGCTCCTGAAAGCTACTGTGTTAGGGCCAGAATCGCTTGACACTTTTAAATCCGCATCCAGCAAGGTGAAAAACGAAAACGATGCCAGCCGAAATCGGATTTCCGACTTTGACAAGCGACGCATTTCTCAACCAAAAAACCAATAAACAAACCAGCCATGTGGAAAAAAACAGTTAAAATCATCACAATTTGACAAAAAACTCTGCCAGCTTCACCTGCCAAAGTAAACAAGTTTCAAAATGTTACAAAAATTTTCCGCTTGAACTCTTCTGTCAAATTTTGAACAATCAGAGCATAAAAATTGGACGTAGAGCGTGATCAACGCGTGATCATAGTAAGGAAAGGTCTTCCCCGCCTGTAATTTTAAATAACTGGCTGAATTTTCGCGTTTCAGGTCAGTTTAAAATCAAAATCTTAACAATGCGGGCCATAGTGACATAAACACAACATATTTCACACGAATTAAAAAAATGCACTTGAGCCTGCGTTCATTTGAAAACCAGTCACTTTACAGCGGCTAACTTTAAAAAATACTCGACCTCGATGGGTCGACACCTGAGCCCGCGATACGGTAAGGTGATACTGGTCAGCGAATACCCTGTTTTGAGAGCTGTTAATTGATTACAACATTAATGTGCAATCAGCCTTCTCCTGGGCTCCCAAACTAGCCGCAAAGTGTGAGGGTAAACATTGGTTTCCCTGTGGTGCGGAGGAACGGTCGCTCGCTCGGTGTACGGTCACGTGATTACCAAATTTTCTGGGATGGGTAGATTAACTTAGCTGTGAGGCTCCGCCCACGCACGCGCGCCTCGTGAAAAACACGCGCTTCTGTGAAAAACATGATCACATTTTTTTTGCATTTTTGGAAAACCGTTATCTTGGTTTTCTTGGGGTTGATTTTAAGCATCCAGGAGTTGCAAAATGAAGATAATTTGTTTAGGCAATTTTGCAATCCTAATTTCGATCGTGATAATATAACAAGGTCGTCAGCATGAAAAAGAGAATTGAGTTTGGTGCCATTTGGTAGCACAAACGGATCAGAAAAAATATTCTCTGTGTTCTCTGTGTTTTAGATTGGCAAATTTCCTCAATTCGTGTCTCTTTAGACGACACTCTTTATTAAGCCATTTTTTGTTAAAGAAACAGAAAATAATCTAGAACATCTATATCGTTTTTTGCCCTTACTTTTTAAACAATGTTTTGCGGTTGTAAAAAGAATCCTTTCTAGTGCTTCGAGAGAGGAGTTACTACTATCAACAAGAAAAGCTAAGAAAATCATGTATCATTCTCTGTATGGCTCTTGTTTGCAGTGCTGTTATAAATTTTTGTATCATTGATATTTTCTGTAGCTAAGTGATTATTTACCGTTTAAATGTTATGCCATGTTATTATGGGATTGTGATCTGATAAACTCAACAGCTCTTTAACAATGATATTAGCGATAGAGTGGAATAAGTCTAATCGCATATTGCATAGTCAGCAACACTAACTCCTGATTTACTATGAAATGTTAGTCTTCCCGGCGAATCACCACGGAATCTGCCATTCATAATCTTTAGATCTGCTCTCCTACAGATCTCTAAAAGCCGTTTCCCGTGGCTATTTAATTCACTATCAAAGCCGTGTCGCTGAAGGGCGCATAGCGAGAATTCAGATTGACCGTGACGTTTGTTATAATAGTGTTGCCCTCTTGACTGACATTGTCTGAGTATTTGCCTGTTCTAAAGTTCAGTGAGATCACCCATACGACGAATTGATCCAAAAGCCGAGAATTTCTCAATGTCGCTTTCACTTTCTTCAAATAGTTCGGGACAAAAGTAAATTGAATTATGACGTGGGATATATGCGCCAAATACATGGATATCTTTTTCCGTTTTTGTATATTCCTTGGTAATCTTAATCCATAAAAAATTCGGTGATTCTTTTTCCACTGAAATCCAATCATAGAATTTTGATTTAAAAATCACAGCTAGGCCACCTGTATGCGACCACATTTTCTGTTTTTTAAGGTACTTCTAATCACAATTTCGAAGCCTTCAAGGAGAATACTTACTGATTTCAATGTCTTGGAGAAATCAAAACTGTTAATCATTCGTAAACAATCCGGATCCCGTAATTTGTTACCTAATGATTTTGAAGAAAGGCCATTGACGTTTCGTAAAAAGATTACCAATTCCTTAGGTACTCCTACTTCCTTTATACCAGACTGATTAGGTTGAGAGGAAGCAGAAGAGTTGATTATTGTTGGAAGCGGACTGTTCTGTACATTACTAGGTAGTGGGTCTCGTGAACCGAGTGTAACAATTTTTGATAGCATCACTGTAAGAGAAGTAACCTTCAGCGGGACTTACAGAAGACGAGCATAATGGTGGAGGCTGTTGTGTCCTCGGAGTTGGGTAAGCTCTAGTCTGGCTGTTTTTAACCGCGTGACTGAGAAAACTAGGGACTTCCATAGGCGTTGCGTAGAGCGGGCGCGAGGTTGAGGGCGAAGAGCGGTGTACTGGATTCGGGAGAAACGAAGTGTTTTCGTATTAGCTCGGCCACGTACTGCTGTTACAAGATTCGCGGTGAACGAACCAAGGTGTCTCTTCTGTAGGTGTTTCCTGTCATGCAGTTTATCTGTTCCTTTTGAAAAGATATTTTCGAGAGTCACCCCCAGGGCCCGGGGAGTCACAAGATGAACGCTTGGTGGTGTGAAAAACTGTCAAAAAGTTTCATATTTATTTTTGACAGAGTTTGTAGGGGATTATCAGCTCGTGGTAGAAGAGTAGAATAAATGATTTTACTTTTCGGGAACATTGTGGATGCTTGTGTAATCAAAACGGAAACATCAGAAATGAAGTCATCGATTGGTGTGGTTAGCGTGAGGTTATTTGTTCCGCTGTGGATCAATATGAGTTGCGGGTGTCCTGATTCTTGATTAATTTCATTACAGTGTAAAATTGTGCGTACTTGTGTAATCGTGGGAGATCTACAAAAAGTAAAATCCTGTCTTGGAGGAAAACGCTTTCTTTTGTCTAGAAACTTTCTAACTTTCCATTAGAATCGCACAGAAAAATAGATTTGTGGACACAGCAGGAGGTGTTTTAACTGGAAGAACATTATTGTCTCGTGGTTTAGATTAATTGATCTTTGGGGTTTGATTTAGTAATTAAAAGAGAGTTACCTAAGTCAACGTTTGATTGGAATTCTTCCTCGTCATCAGTCAGGAAAGAAGGAGTTATGAGAAGCATGCGCATTCTTATGAAGTCAGTCTTTAAAGCGAGTATTTCCAGGAGAAAAGAGGAACGAAGAAGCCCGGAGGAAAAACCCAAGGGCTGGGCATGTAACTCCTTCGTTCATGACTGTTGACGAGTAACGATTCCAATCAAACATAGACTTAGGAAAGTCTCGTTTAATTACTGAATTCTACCTCGACATCTGGCCGAGTCACTACGGAATTACATGTACATGACATTTGAAAGCCCTGGAAACGCGAACAAGGAAAGAGGCTGTAGACGTAGAGCGAGTAAATGTCGCAACAGCTTTATGCGGTGATATATGATGATATGCGTCGTAAAACCGCAACATATGGCCATGTCGATAACAAACCAAGCTAAAGGTAAGTCTATCCATTTCATAAACTAGGGGTTTTGAGATCGGAAAAGCTCAAATAATGCTTGCACCAAAATTGCCTCAATAGGCTGATGGTAGTACGTAGCAAATGTTTCTGCATTTGACCAGCCTCCAGCCTCAAGTATTTCTTGGAGTGTAACGCCAGTTCTTGTTCCATAAGACGTCGCTACGGGTCTAGCGCTATTCCCAGAGAAATTTTGTGATGTCAATTCCCGCGTTGGCGAGAACGGCCTTTACCCATTTCCCTATTGTAGAAATTGAAAGCTTATTGTGTGGCTCGATAAAGACGTAAGAAGTTGGCAATGCTGTCCTCTGAGTTCCTTAGGGACTTGAAGATAATGTTTTATGTGAGAAACCACACATAAGCTTTCATCCTGTTTGTAGGCCATTAGTTCTATCGGGGCAAGGTGTCTCCCTATTTAAGTGGTCGTCAGTTTCTCTCCGATTGTAATACGTATTTATCAGGCAACTCTTGCATGAGGGAAATGTCAAGCTTTGTTAAGTTTTGGCACCGTTGTTCTGTTAGAAGGCAAAGAAGCATCGTATTTTCTTTGTCAGGTCCTTGAGAGTAAGGTCGGTGATCAGGTGTAAGGTTTTTAGGTACTGTAATACTATCCCTACATCCCAAATAGTAGTGTATCTGGGTAAAGATGGTTTACCGGAATGCCCCTTTAAGAAATCTAGTCACAAAGGGGTGAGTTCCAGACGTGTCACTATCTGGAAAGTCAAGCACGGATGATAGGGCTGATCTAGCGGTGTTGATGGCGCTGTATCCCAAACCTTGCTCATAAAGGGAGGCCAGAAAATCTATTCTATTTTCAATGCTAGGTCTAAATTTGTTCAGGTTCCGGGATTTACAGAAAGTTTCCCATCTTGAGAGATTGTTAACCGGTGCTAGCGCGCTTTCGCAGTTACTGAGATCTTTGTCTTTCAGGTGAGCCCTGATAAGAGGCACATTAGGAGGGTCAGCTTTTTGTGAAGGGGATGGAGGGTGGTTGGCTGGTTGGGCAAGTGGAGGAGGGTTTTGCTCGCGTTCAACACCACAGGTTCTTGTAGTATCATTTTCATAGCCTTTGGAAACCAAGCCTGTGTCTGCTAGTTCGGTAGTACGCACACCCCGGTGGCATTGTCCTCCTGAATCTCCTTGAGCATAGCGGCTATAACACTAAATGGAGGAAAGGTATACGACTATATGTTTGCTCAGTGGATTGTAAATGCGTCAGTGGCTACTGATCCTGGGTCTAGTCTATACGCAACATTTGGGGAACTGACTGTTCAGCCTAGACGCAAATAGGTCGATATCCCGTTTAAAGCGCGCAGGGTTTGCAGGGACTGTGAAAGCAAAGTTATTTTAAGCAACCATTCAGTTTGGCTCTGGTTTTGTCTTGATTCCAGATCAGCTTGTATATTACCTTTCCCTGCAATGTGTCCCGCACTGATCTAGAGATTTCGTGCTATACACCAGACCCAGATTTCCTTGCATAATCTTTTAAAGTGCGGGGTGTGGCTCGTGCCCATGTGGTTTATGACCGCGACCGCAGTGGTGTTATCAATTCTTTAACTAATGTGGCTATTGCAGTGGGAGTCGAAAAAAGCCTCAAGTCCCAGAAAAACAGCTAGCAGTTCTGGATAGTTAATGTGATGACACTTTTCGTCCGAAGCCCAAAGGCCACCTGTGGACTGTGCCCCGAACACAGGTCCCCAATCTTCGTTAGAAGCATCTGTCTTGAGCTCGCACGAGGGCTGACCACGAGACAAGACATTTTTTGCGGTCATTACATTACTTATCCACCACTCAAGTTCTAATTTGGCATTTGCTGATAAAAACATGCGCCTGTCAATATCCATCGGTTATTTCGCATGGCGATAGTAAAGAGCCCCCACACACAACCCCCCGGCAAGGATGAACGATTTTCCCAAGGACTTGGGCAACTTCTGTTATAGTTCGAGAAGCCGTGTTAAGGAGCGTTATGCATGCAGTTTACGGTGCCAGGGCCTTTTCCTGAGTTAATGTGATTGTCATAGTCACAGAGTTTAGAACGAAACACAGAATAACTAGTTAGGAGGGGTGAAAGGCGGATTTTTCAGGGTGTGTTACAAGGCCCAGAGTATCAATGTGAATTACAGTGTCTATAACACTGCGCACGCAGTCATCGGAAGTCTTCTCTTGTAGGTAAAGGCCGTCTATATTAGCGCTCGAAATGTGACTTCTTAGATGTAACCCTGTAAGGGCAGGTTTAAGACGTTTGGTAAATTTTCTGGGCGCATGAGAGGCCATTGGGTAAGCATATAGCTGCATATGAACTAATAAAATTGACCCCTCCAAGAAAAGCGTAGGTATTTCGTGTCCGATGTCGCGATTGGCACGGAATAGTACGCGTCAATTAACACAATGAAACAATCTTTTTCAACCAGTTTGATGATTGTCTTGAGAGTATCCATCTTAAAATAAAGTTTTTTTGCATATTGGTTAAAATGTTTAAGATTAAGGAACATTCTATGACCACCATCTTTTTTATCGCGCACAAACGACGTAGGTATGTCTGATTGTGACTCTATAAATGGTTCGAAATTACTTACCGCTAATTTAATTTTTTTTTCCAAGGATGCAGTTATTTCTTTTCTGGCTCGTTCCCGTCGTGATAAGGTTTCTTTCTCCCCACTGAGAGGTGGCCTTTGCCCAAAAAGGCGGCCGTGATCCACTTTTGTGGTGTTTTTTTCGGCAGTTTCGAAAACGAAGCACTCGAAAACGAAGACCGAAGCACGAAGCACCCTAAACTCGAAAACGAAGTAGCCAAATCTCGAAAACGCAGCACCCAAGACTCGAAAACGAGGACTACAACTTTAAGTCTTGCATGACGCAAGCCAAACCAGGTGGAAGCAACGGATGCGTAAAAGCCTTAAAATGGCTAAGGATAGTAGTTCCCTCGTCCGTCCACGAAAGCGCGAAGGAGTGGGGGGGGGGGGGGGGGGGCGGTACTGCCATATATGGGCAATATCGGTATGTGCCGCTGTGAAGGTATGGTTTTCAAGCAGTTTACTCTAGGATAGGGTATATAAATCCGACCGTTTGGGTCTAGAATAGGCTATCATTTCTCAGGAAACTGATCAATTGGTTGAAGATTTTATCTAGACTAAGGAAACAGCTACTCTAGGATAGGGGGGATTTGAGGAGTTTACACTGGTATAGGGTAGCAAAATTCAGCTGAACTAGCTCTGGTACAGGTTAAGGGTTCCAGGGTCCCAGGGGCACATCCCCACCCAGAAATTCTTAAAGTACCCCCCGGGGGGTTTATTTCTGATTGATCGTGTTTCAAATTGATCACGTTTCACTGACAAGACTGACAAGCGCTGACTGTTACCACTGTCATTCCTTATATTGTTTAGCTCGAGTTTTCCACAATCTCCCTGCACCACACAAGCACTACGGCGTTTCTGATGTTTTTGCCGATTTTCAAAGTTTTTTTTCCAACCTGAAAACTTCGGGTCGCACTTAGCAATGTCCACCGATGACAGATTTCTACCACAAGGTAGTGCGACCCATACCTTAGTTAAGGTAGCCTACGTGAACACCGCGGCAAAACGTCTACGCATGCGCCAGGTTGAGCATTTCCGGTCTCTTTTTCAGTCACAACTTTCCAGTCAGATCAAAGTCTCCCGCGCGCTCTCGGCTTCATTCTGTGTGCAGCTTGTGGTTCAGTTGTTCTGCTTCATGCTGCTCGTGTTTTTTGACTATTTTGTAGTTATTGAAATTGCTTTTATGGATAACCAGGCATAGATCACTGAAACAATTAGTCGATTAGATTCAGAAAAGGTAAGTTGATAATAACTCAGTGTGTAATTTTGGCTAGAGCGTCAGGTAAACTGATTTTCATTCACGAAAACAAAGTTTTTGACTGTTATTTTTCACTTAACCCGACTGAAACTGAGACATAAAAAGTTATCATTGCAAGCTTGTGTATTTTAGTTCAAATTTTTAGTTCTTTAGTTTCTCAGTCTTCATGTCTTAAAGCCGATTCGAGCTTTATTTGGAAAACGACAACACACAATCGCTTTGTAGTTTTATTTACCGGTGAGTTTTACTGTGTTTTGAAACGAAACTCTTCTGAGTTGATTGCCATGAAACATAAGCTTAATTATACTGTTGAGGTTGGCAGGAAGTTGACAACTCTATTAATTTTTTTCATTCTCAGAATCAGAGAGCGAAAGCTGGCTCGATGGCTTTTAGAAGTCGAACTTTTCATGCATTGAATTTAGCAGCTGGAAGTTGCGTGTTTGCATGAGATGCAGCCGAGCCACACAGTCTGAAATTATTGAAGTCTTCAACCAAAGAATAACCATGTAAAAGAATTAAATAGGCATTTTCTTGAATGAAAGTCATTTATAGGCATGTTTAGTTTCCCGGCACTGAAAACTCCGAAGGTTCGTTACTGCATCCATCAAAGTCGAAGTTGTTATTTAAATCCCGCCCATCTCTTGTTTTGAGTTCTTGCTTTCTCTGATAATAAAAAAATTATTAAACGGACTAAAATTTTATTTGCTGGTTTTAGTGTTAATGATAATGATGATGTCTTTATTTTGGTTTCTTTCATAAGTATTGTTATTCTTTTCTTAGTTGTCGCCTTCTCCCAAATTAACTTATGCCAAACCAGTAGCATGCAAGAGAAAGCCAGTAAAAACAAATTTGTCTTGTCGAGCGCTCGCGACCTGCAAACTTCAAACATAATTTTCTCCGTTGGTGCAAACAGATAACCATGTGGTGCAAAAGTTTGAGAATAGAAAAATATATAAGCTTTCGAATGAAGTGATTTTTTGGGCCCCCTTTTTTGTCTGTTTTGCCCTTTTTGCTTTTAAACTTGGCGCGACGGCAAAGTTATGCTTACGCTATTGGTTTATATACTAGACCGGAAATAAAAAGCTGACCGGATATTAAATTTTGTGCTCATGCGCATTGCGTTTTGCCGCGGTGTTGCCTACGTGTAGCCGAACCCTCCCCCCGACAAAAGAAAACTCATATAAACTCTTTAAAACATTTTTCAGTTTTCCTGTTAAACTGTAAAATTAGTCATGCATCTACTACCTGGAGGGAACTAATTCGAAAATCACTATGTTTGTCCATTTTCAGGAATATCACAGAAACTGCGAAAAAAATTAAGAGTATTTGGGGGACGCTGTCACAAAATTACATAAGTTTGTATGGATCTTTAACCATGTTTTAAGAGTCATAATTTGATCCCTGTTCAACCTTAGAGCACCAAACTTGCTCAAATATCAAATCTCTATTCGTTATCGTGCTTGATTTCTGCTGTGTTAGCATTGAGACTTGACAAGGGACTGTCTCGTGTTTTTAAAGGACAGACAGGTTTCGAGTTTTGGGTGCTTCGTTTTCGAGTTTTGGTTGCTTCGTTTTCGATTTTTTGCGTGCTTCGTTTTCGAGTTTTGGGTCCTTCTTTTCATTTTCTGGGTATGAATTTTGAGAAGAAGAGCCCTGCAGGGTGTCATGTTCATTTGCCAGAGATCCATGCACACTCAGTGTCTGTTTCTGACCCAGAACTACTTACATCAACGGAGCTGCTTTCATCAGAGCTCACACTCAATTCCAATCATTGCAAGATAGCTTTATCTTTAACCTTCCCTGAAAGTTCAACAGCTTCACGCATTTCTTTTAGATCACCAATTGCATTATTGATCTTTTTCTCTTAGTGGTTGAAATCATGAAAACCATAAAGTGCAATAGATTGCTTCTTGGATAACGTTTGACCTTTGCAACAAGCATACTTAATTAAAAGCCTATCAGACTCGGCAGTAGCCAAATTACACAAATCTTACAGCATTTCTTTTGATATTCCTGCCTTAGGTAATGATTTTGATAAACATTTCTCAGCAATTGCAACCAACTTTCCCACATTCACACCAGGAATACTTTCTAACACATACAGCTTCTGTGATCCTGGGCCCTTCAGACACATTTCAACAACTGTTACTGGCATTTGCATTAGTTTTCTGACAGCCTGATCAGCCTTGTAGTTAATTAGAGGGAACAAAACTTTATATGTGGGACCAAGTTCTACCACACATTCTGTATCCACCAACTGAGCAAATTTGACAAGTGTAGTACAGTCCTTGCACATACCATTCCCCATTCTATGTTTAACGGCACTAAAAAATGGTCTTATAACAACAAAATCTTGTAAACTGAACTTTAAATTAAAACAGAAACGGGAGAAATATAAATGCCTTTAGCCACCTTATAGTTGTTGCCAAGCCCACTTGCTTTAATATGCAAGTAGAAATTCAGTTTTTCATTTTGCTCTTGTGTCTCTGGCCTTCGTCTAAAAAAGGCACATCATTACTACAAGCAGCTGACAAGTTTCCCACATCCTTTTCTTTCACATCTTCACAACACTCAGCATTATCATCACGTTTATCACTGACCAGTGTTTCTTTCTCTTCTCCTTGCTCTGTGACAATACCCGTTTGTTTTGAGCCCTCAAGAAATGACATCATTTTAAGCTGACCTGGATCGTTCACAGATTTATCCCCTTCAACTTGTCTACAGTGTGACGCCTTCTTTGATGATGAGTCATGGTACTTCTTGGACTTCATTTCTGATTTCTGAAGTTGTGCCATCTCAGCCTGGAACTTTTTCTTAGCTGCCATCAATGACATTATCTCCTTGGATTTCTCTGCTGCATGCTCATACTGTTTTACTGTTGCAAATTTCTCCCTTGCTTTCTCTAAATATCTCAACCTTGTATCAATCTCTGTTAAATCCTCTTCAACCTCACGTATCCTTGTGGACCTCAATTCCTGTGACAATCTAGGCTTCTTAGCAACAGGGGATTCTGTTGATTGGCTTGCTGAACTTCCAAATGCCTTAGGTCGAGACTTCTTTTTCTTGTACTGATACCCTTCATTATGAACTTGTTCTCTTGCTTAAGGAACGAGCTTGCCCCTTTGTTTAACTAGTGATGGATCATCTAGGCACAGATTTAAAGCAGCATCATTTACAGCATGTTGATAAGAATTAAGTGCCTTCCTTCTCCTTGAAATATTACACTATCCTCACGTAGTTTTTCAGGATCAACTTCTACAGTGATAACCCCCATTTTCTTGCTTTCGTTTTTCTAAACATACAACACAATTAATGTATAATGCACAGTGGAGTGTAAATAGAAAATTCCTATCCTTCAAATAAAATGCTTCAAGTTATTGAGGTGTAAGTGGGGAGGTGACAGGTCAAAGAAAAAACCCTGAACAAATGTTATAAAATCTAAAGAAAAATGTTTACACACTGTTTTAGTTCTTTTAGGATTTACACTAATAATTTTAAAGTTGATCCAGAATAAACTTAGGGATCAATTTTACTTGTACAAAATATAATGGAAGGAAATTAACTAGTTAAACAATTGAACATGACTTAAAAGTTCAATGAGAGAATGTCGCTCTACACTTCAATACCCTTTTTTACTATGAAGTTACACAAAAGCATATTTTTAAGACAAAGCAGTAAACTCATAGCCTTTTAGTATTAAACGTTCTTTCGTGTAGTAAAAACACAAACCTGAAGTGAATTATGATTCAAAGAGTGCGTCAATTGACAACTTACATTTAACCCGAGGCCTAATTTTAACACACTGCCCTCGAACAGCAGAGTTGATTGCTTTGTCCTGCTCACGACACTTGAACTTCCAATTGCAGATACATTTGACACAGCAGTAAACAAAGGATTGGGTACAGTTGTGGAGACGCATATATTTGCCGAAGTAGAAGCAGGAGTAGGTCCGTTGACATGTTTCTGGAACCACAACTTCGTACACCCTTTCTCCCCACTTTCCTTGAGGCGGAAAACATTTGTTATCTACAACTCTGACACTTCGTCTTCTACCATTTTCTAAGGTGAAACACAATCCTGTTGCGTTCGCACAAAGGGCTTTTAAACTGCTTAAAGCTAAACTTCTATCTTCTTCGAGTTCAACGTCAATTTCACTTTCTCCACCGCATTTAACAGTCACATAATCTGAACATAAAAGTAAATTAAATTAAATTCACACATACAAAAGCCGGCTTATTTCAATATTCAAACGAAAAAGTGATGTTGTGCATGAAAGAGTCTGTATAAAGGACAACACAAACGCATTAAAATGGCAAAGAAATAGTTTAACTCACCTTCAGAACCCGCGATTTTGAACAATCGACCATGTGCTTCGGACTAGAGTCCAGTCCCCGTCTACAATATAAATTGTCTAAAGTGAACTACTCCCCCACCCCCTGGGGGCTGGTAAGTCATCTAAGCACTTACAGATCCCCACGTATGCCCCACGTCTCCCTGGGGTGGGGGGGGGGGTTCCGGTGACAAGTGCATAAGGTTACACATCGTTATAAAACCATAAAATAAAAAAAAATAAACGCAATACATTTTTTATTATGTTGAAGCGTAACTCTTTTAAAGTACACTGAAAATTTGCCGCTTGTCAAAAGTGAGAACCGGCTGGCCGTATAGGTGGTTTTAGAAATTTTTTGAACGGTTTTGCTCAAAGCCTACGCGTGCTTCGTACGGTTCTGAATATTGAATGAATGCAATTTGTCTTGAAAAATTGTGAAATACTACATTTTGTCTGAGGTCTGTATGATAAAAACAGCGCCTCATATTACTGTTTCACCTCAGATGTGATGTATAAAAAGTATGAAATGTTGGTTTACACGCAAAAAGAGTTGTTGGCAAGATTTTGTTAAGTAAACTTATCGAACGGAAAAAATTCCGCCTGATTTGTTTTCCAAGAATTCGTTTTCCAGGCCTAATCTACTGTGATCAAGAGCCATTATGGCTCTTAAATGTGATCGAAGATGATTGCTATTTTTTGGGTGTATATATAGGGCTATCAATTCGATGTAAGAATTTTTTCACTCTAAAATCACTTAGCCTTAGCTTTCCCTAAAAAGTCACATGTGTGCCCTTAAGTTAATTAATTTGGGGATTACAAGGTTATTGTGCGATTTAAATTATAAATTTATTAATGAGAGCTTCGCTTTTAGCCCTGGCTAAATCTATATATTACCATATAGTTTCGTACTACACAATTGGTGCAGCACTCTTGACAAAAAATGGCCTAATGCTTGATTACAACAGAACGTTGATTATAACTGAAACATTAAAATGCCGTTACTATAGATACAAGCCATTTCCAAAGATTCTGTTGTGTAACAAAAGGGGACTGGAAATTTGTAACATAAATTTAACAGTGTGTCTACACGAAGATACAAGTTCGTGGTGCTTGTTAACTGTTGGCAGATGCGGCTTGCAGATAATAAAATACTTCTCCCGCAGACATAAATCACACCGTTTGGAAGGAGGGTTGTATGCGATAGACTGCTTCAAACTCTTCTAAGTGGTGTGGAAGTTAGTGTTGTTGTCTTTAAGCTTCCATACATGCTTACTTAGCTCAGTGCTCATTCTCTTGCTAAGTTGTTGAATAATGCTTAATGGTTTGCGAAACGAGTCTTGAAAGTGTTTTCCGGTAGTCCGACGTAAGTTTCGTCAGATTTGCTGTCTTCTGTAGTTACGGTCGCTTGATGTACAATGGATTTCTTGAGGAAATTGCCAGTCATGGGAACCATCCAACTGCCCCGATCAAGAGGAATCAATTTTTCTACAGATCAGCTTCTGTATCGTTAGGTTGCTCATTTTAGTTATTTTCGATGCATTTACTTTTTTACTTGTCTCGAATAGCGGTTTTTGCTAATTTGCAGGACAGTTGTACCTACTTTTTTTGTAAAAAAGGTGTGAGTAAAGTTTTTTTGTTTGTTTTTTATTTCACGCTTTTTATCTCACAGATGTCCGTAATATCACAGTAAAACCATAGAAGTCTAAAAAATTTACCATGGAGAGGTAAAAAAATAAGGCTGAGTGAAACCAGCATCTACCAGAGTTCACTGAAGCGGCACCCCACTTGACACATGACAGAAACGCCATCTCTGATGGTTCATTTTGTAATTTTTTTGGTACTTTTTTGCAGTATTTAGTAAATTTTCAATAACTGGTTACCTCTATCGATCTGACGAAAATAATTCTTTTAAGCCTTCAATCATGTGAATTTTAGTTCACGCGCTTTAGCATTCCTTAAAAGTACTTTAATTTTTTTTGCTTTGTCGTTTCCTTGAAGTCACTTGAATTCTGTAGTGCGTGGAATCTAGAGGATAAGTTATATCATTTTATGGACGGACTATTAAAAAAGTTATGGGGGCGGGGAATTTACGAGCAGCATGATTTTTTTTCTTTATTGTTTCCCTTTCCCTCATTTTTTTGTCAAGATGTTGTGCACGAATATATTTTTTCTTTGAAGTAACACTAAACTAAAAAAAATATTAAATCATTCAGTTGTTCACTTAACCGGCCAAGGGCATAAATTAAATATAGGCTACCTGGGCACGTTTTCGAAAGTAAAGTGACACATATTCTTAGGTACAGTTCACAATGGCCTTTTATACACAAGGTATCCTGTATTGTGCGTACATTGGAACTGCGCAAATCCATATTTTTTTTGTGTTAGGTATGATTATTGATAAGACCAAAAGTCAGCAGGAAGTTTATTCAAAGAACTGATGTTTTGCACACAGTATGCTTTCCTGCCTGCCTTCTTGAAATTTTTGCAAAATGTATGGGCCAATGCAGGAATTTTTCCCTGGTCTACTCTACGTGCATGATTTTTTTTTCACTTAATTTTCCCTTGCATGAATTTTTTTTTGGTACTTCGCCCGCCCCCCATAACTTTCCTAATGGTTCGTCCCTTACCTTGAGTAGCACGCGGAGGACCAAACAACACAACTGCCAGGAAAATCAATAAATGCATCTCAGCTCGAAGAAAAACCTGGAAATGAGATAAGACAGAAAAGTTATTTGGTAAGAGATAGACTTTCACTTCTATCTCAGTATGTTGGGGTCATATTATTTTTCTCTCTTTCACTATAGCGCGTGTCAAAGAGTTTAAGAGCGGATGTCTGTAAATATCGACCAGAGGTGGGAAAAATAAAATTTCAAAATATCCACAAAAAATTCTGTAGACTACCCTAGGTATTCTAGAAATGAAAATATAAATTTTAGTTTCATTGGATGAATATTTTGGCGATACGGCGAATGTCAAGTTTGGGCGATTTACGGCCTCCGCCAGACAGCTTTCCAGGCCTTTAGACCGGGCTACGAAAAGACCGCCATTTCAATCGAATTCAAATATCATCCAACCCCAAAAGTTTGTTATCGCATTAAAAGGGTTTTAATACAAATATTGAGTGGTCATGTTCTTGAATTGACGTTAACTGAAATATTTTATAGATTTTTAAATACTTACAAAATTTTAAGGATTTTACGCGAGCAAAATATTGTCAAATTTCAAAGGCCTAAAATTAGATCCGATACATGATTTCAAACAGAAAACGACATTCCAAATTAAAAAGCAATCTCTAAGCTTCCAAAATATGCTTTCAAAACTCTGGGCAACATATGAAATGAATTTTTGGGAACGCAAAATTCACGGTGCACTTGAGTGTAATTTGACCTTTCTGACTTGACAATTAAGAGGTTCGGAGCGACATAACTCAATTCTCCAAAAAATGTTTCAGCCAAAATACGTTTAATTTAGGCAATCTCAAGTCCCACAGTAATACAAAGATGCTTAATATATATTAGGTGGAAAGGTTCATGCCATTTTGTCAGCCGTAAAGAACTCTTATTCTTTAAGTGCAGTATTTGAACTCTCGCCTCACCAATGTAAACATGTGGGTCAAGTGCTTATCAGACCTTATCACGAAACAACGAAGTTTTCAAAAGCTACACCAAATATCTATCCTGTTTAGTATATAATCAGGTCTACAATTTGATTGTTTGTACCTTATGTCCTCGTTTGACTTCATTTCGGCAATGAAACTGAGACAAACCAGAGCGAAATTCCCGCGCACTCGGTATGTCACCAGTCACGTGAATGGGTCGTTTTAGACTTGATTGCCTTACGTAAACATGAAACACTGCGATTATTTCTGAGTTGTGAAAAAAAAATCCTGTCATTAACTTACATGTTGAGGCTATGCCATTGAATGAACCGACAATCTCACTATTTTTTTCCATGCAGTTTTACCATCACAGACTTGTCCGATTCCCGACGAAACCAAAAAAATCGTAGGACTAAAACTTCCGAGCCCTGAAAGTTTTCCGTGAAGGATTAAATGATTTTGCACGCCAAAAAATAGATAGAAAGTAAAAAAGGGGGTTGGTTTATTCATCAAACCATCTGCTTAATTTATCTGTTTTGCATCTGACAGTCTGAACTGCGCGGCTAGCGTTGTACGCTCGCGATACTAAATCAGATTGTTTTGAATACCCTTTGAAATTCCTACTTAATCAAGCTACAAAAATGTCTAAATATATTTCTTATATTTTCCAAATTTTTCTATTCTCAAAGTAAACCCGTAATGAAAAATTTCAAAACAAAAAGGAAGTCTCATATATCATCTCAGTAACTAACTCTCCCCTCCCCTCCAACCCCCCCCCCTCCCCCCACTCTCCTTAGGGCCGGGCCTAGGGTCAAACTTTATTGTTTGCGGTGTTCTTTTTTATTGTTGGTAGCAGTTCGACATTTCTCCCACTTCCTCTGTTTGTCCTGGTTTCAGTCAGTTTGGAAATATCATCATTCTGCAATTCTATTGCAATATGCTGTATCCCATCACCGGCTGTATATAGCCAGTATGAAGCGAAGTAGGGGAATCATACGCCATATATGGGTTGAGTTTGTTGTTGGTTCTCTTCCTTGCTCCGAGAGGTTTTTCTCCGGGTACTCCGGTTTTCCCCTCTCCTTAAAAACCAACACTTTCAAATTCCAATTCGATCTGGAACGCACGCACACGTTTCAACGAGTTCTTATGAACTCCTTAGTGATCCGTGGGTAAACAAATTACAATTTAAAAGTTTTTGTTTACAATTTACAATTCTACCATGGTCTTAACTTGTACTTGCGGCGTCAATATTTATAGATTCTTGGACCGTCTTGTTTTACTAAGTTTACTCAGTAATCGGCTCCTGGTTTACTTAAGTGCTGAACATAAGCAAGCATCATTGCCAGGTAGTACAATTCTCCTCGCTTATGTGCGACGATACAGCGTGCCAAAATGGAGCGTTCGGTGGGCTGGTGGGTGGGTGGATGTGTCTGTGTGTGTGTGGGGTGATCAGTGTGGTAACCGAGCACACAGTACGTGCACACAGGAGAGAGCAACCGATCAGTTGAGCGCCACTTTACAGTTAATTCTGTAGCATGCCATCTGACTGACATCCGCTGAGAGAGAGAAGACTACAGTGATCCCCAGGGAGAAGGGTATATGCAATCGTCAAGCTGCAACCTGATCTAGGTGCACGTTGGTTCGCGGCAATGTCAGAGGGCCATAATGTAGTTTGCGCATCGAAGAATTTATCATGGTTTGGAACTTGCGTAGGTGCCTGCTCTTGCGCATCTTCGAACTCATTAGAAGAACCAGTGTAACAAGAACGAACGTTTATCACCGCCTCCCCCCCCCCCCCCCCCGCTCCCCTGGTCCGTCCCCGCCAGGTTCTTTCCGTACTTTGACGCCCGCATAAAGGTTCCAGAGTAGTCCCCCTCATCGTCGCAATCACAGCTTTTTTGTGGAAGCGAAAGAACAAATGTCGAGGACGCACGAGGAGAGAAAAGGGGGAGGCCTCCTCTCCCCCTTCGCGTGTGCCCCTTGCGCGGCCTGTGATTAGATAATCTGACCGGCTCGTGCTACGAAGGATAGGCCAATCAGCGCACGGTTTATAATTGCTGCTTGCATCAGTTGAAATATAACAACAACAACAACAACAACAACAACAACAACAACAATAATAATAATAATAATAGTAATAATAATAATAGTGATAATAGACAGAAACGCATATAGAGTGTAATATATTTATAGCTCTAGCTTGCAAACAACCGTCCCACGCTTTTGAACCCCATCCACTCATTCCATATAAATCAACGATAGAGATAGGTATTTTTTATCATAATTTTTACCAGCCTTATGATTACAATAGTGCAATTGGTGGACAGCTTAAAGTGAGATTTAACACGTACCTAGTCTACCAGCGGTGTTGCATTGCCATGCGCACCGTTACTCTGTTCTCGTGCGATTTGTTTCTTGTACCACACTCGCCCAAAACCAGATCTCCATATTCCCACGCTGTTATATCGTCGTACAGTAGCAAGTAGACGTGTACTAGCTTAGACGGAGAGTGCACTATCAAGGACAGGTGTCGCAAGCGCAGGATCGGACGGTAGCAGGATTTTCTAACCCGACAGCTATCTAATCTGCTTATTATATGAAATTCGTGAGCTATTTGCACATGACAGGCCATAATAGCGTGTTGCAGAATTACTGCCAAACGCATTAGGTTATTTCCTGACCCAATAGATCTGTCAGGACGAGGGGAAAGTGTTGAACCAAAACAAACAACGAAAAACAAAGAAAACAAACAAATAACATGAAAGAAACACGTTATTTACAAAAAATGTACATATCGCTGTATCGCGGTTAGACACGTTCGGGGATCACAAAAAAAAAGAGAGACTGAGATTGTCTGCTTATTCAATGGCATATCTATAACATGTAGGTTAGACATGAAATTTTTTTACACAAATGAGAAATAATTGCTGTGTGTCATGTTTACGCAGCGCAATCAGGCCTAAAACGGCCCTTTCACGTGACACGTGACATGTCGAGCGAGCGGGAATTTCGTTGCCCGGGGGGGGGGAGTACTCCCATACATTACCTATACGGGTATGTGCCGCCCAACGGGGTCGTGATTTTGAAGCACCTAATTTAGAACGGGGTATCCATTTCAGAAGCGTTTTCTAGAACGGGGTATAAAAAATTGTGGATCACGGCTTTATCTTCTGCTTAAAATTGTTGCTGATTATGAAGAAGCATTTATTTGATGTCTAAGTCGAACAAATAAAGAAATATCTTTTAAAAAAAACAGGGCTATTTCAATTTACATACTTTCTAGAACGGAGTATAAAAAATTGGCCCATTTCTGGAACGGGGTATCAGTTTTAGGGGAAATTTTTTTTTAAAACGGGGTGCTAATTTGGAGTCCCGGGCGGCACATACCCACGCAAAAAATACCCAAGTGCCCCCCCACCCCCCCCCCCCGGTGTCGTTGTTGTTTGCATATCTCAGTTTCATTGCGGAAATGAAGTCAAACACGGACACAAGGTACAAACAAACAAATTGTACACCTGAATATGTACTAGAGAGGGTAGATATTTGCTTAGATTTTGAAAACTTCGCTGTTTCGTGATAAGAACTTGACCCTCATGTTTACATTAGCGAGGCGAGTTCAGATACTTTACCTGAACGCCAGGATAAGAGTTCTTTACGGCTGACAAAATGGCATGAAACTTTATTTCCACCTAATGTATATGAAGCATCTTTGTGTCACTGTGGGACTTGAGATTGCCTAAATTAAACGTATTTTGGCTGAAACATTTTTTGGAGAATTGAGTTATGTCGCTCCGAACCTCTTAACTGTCAAGTCAGAAAGGTCAAATTACACTCAAGTGCACCGTGAATTTTGCGTTCCCAAAAATTCATTTCATATGTTGCCCAGAGTTTTGAAAGCATTTTTTGAAAGCTTAGAGATTGCTTTTCAATTTGGAATGTCGTTTTCTGTTTGAAATCACGTATCGGATCTAATTTAAGGCCTTTGAAATTTGACAATATTTTGCTCGCGTAAAATCCTTAAAATTTTGTAAGTATTTAAAAATCTATAAAATATTCCAGTTAAAATCAATTCAAGAACATGAACACAAAATATGTGTATTAAAACCCCTTTAATACGATAAGAAACTTTTTGGGTTAGATGATATTTGAATTCGATTGAAATCGCGGTCTTTTCGTAGCCCGGTCTGGAGGCCCGAAAAAGCGGTCTGGCGGAGGCCATAAATGGCCCGAAGTTGTCATTCGCCGTATCGCCAAAATATTTATCCAATTAAACTAAAATTTATACTTTCATTACTAGAATACCTGGGGTAGTCTACATAATTTTTTGGGGATTTTTCAAAAAATTCGTTTTTCCCACCTCTGGTCGATATTTACAGACATCTGCTCTTAAACCCGTTTTTTTGTAATTTACTTTTTTTGAAATACATATAATAGCAAAATACAATTATCGAGTCCACACATAATAGAAGCTTTTCTACACTTCAGATAAAACTAAGGGCGAATTTTAGAATGCAGAAAAAGACGACCTGCAAATAGCTGCTATTTGCTTATTGGGCCTTATTAAAATGCAATTGATGATATAAAACAACTGCAGTATTTCGTGCAGCATCTGAACCGTAGATATTACCATCACGAACATCGATAAAACTTCATTTTTTGGGTCAATGGTTAGGTCCTAAGGCATCAATTTTGGGCTTGCTTTTGTTTAGATTCAGTTTGATAATGTGGAGATAATGGCTATCCATTCATCAGTGTCCTACAAACATCATTAGATGATTCAAACTGATAGAATCGTGTATTCTAGAAAGGAAAACAATATAAAAATCGTTTCGCCTGCAAATGAAGGAAATTGAACATTGTCAAGTAATCAGTCCCCAACATTGAGGTTTTGTACTATGTCGCCAGAGACGAGTTGGGGGAGGGGGGGGGGGGGGGGTTCACTATATATTACATAGAAGATAGAAGATCGGGCCAGGAACTAAACCATTTGGGAGAATCAAAATCAAATTTTTGGATGTTGAAGTTCTCTCTCAGATAATTATTGGTATGACAAAAAACAATTAAAAGCGTGTACACAAGGTTACTTGGTGTTTGACGTGTACAGAAAGGGTATCCGGTATGGAGCTGTCCCGAGCCACAGGGAACACCCAAGTCCTATGACCAGCGCGTAGGGATGAATATTTTCGAGTACGAACGCTTCCCTCTGAGAAAGCCCTAGAAGTATAATACCCTACTCCCCCCCCCCGCCTTACAACAGAAAGAGAGTCGCTAGAGACTGCTCCAGCACCACTCGCCCAACTGGATAGTCTCACGTGGGCCCACTCTTCCCATGGGCCGGCCACATGTTAACCCAAGGAACTATAATATAGATAGAAGTATCTTTCAAGTTACATAACCTGTGAACTATGGTGGCTCCAATGGCGTATACGAGACGCAAATGTTTCTTGTAGAACGAATTGTGTTGGTAAATTATTCACGCAGTACAACGTTATGCTGTAAAAGGGAATGTAGGTGGACTGGCCTTTCCGAGTCTGTTTTATTGGAGTTCATACAGATTTTGAGTTCATACGGATGCTGTAAGAGAATTCAGGTGGATTGGCTTTGCCGAGACTGTTGTATTGGAGTTTATACTGATTGTTTACTGTGTTAATACTGTGGAGGAGATACACTTGGGTAACGACTGAACGGCGAAAATCAAAAAGCGAAGAAGGATAATAAACTTGTACTTAGGGAGTTTAGATCGTCCCAAACTTCAATTTAGAGAGTTAAAACTCCTCGTTTATATAGTAGGAATCAAGGAACTTTGGATGAGAAACTAAAGATGCTGAATGACCTTTCAAAGTGAAACTTGACCAAGGAATCTGTAGACGAACAAGGCATACTTCCTGTTCCTAAACTATAAAATCTTTTCGATAGTGTTTGCTTTGGCCAAGACATGATTATGCTAGGATAGGAGTGTCCTTTCAAGTTACATAACCGTACCTGTGAACTATGGTGGTTCCAATGGCGTATGCGAGACCGAAATGTTTCTTGTAGAACAAACTGTGTTGGCAAATAAATAGCGAAAGCTTATTTCGCCTGCGTGAAGAAAAACGAGAATTCTTGCTTTCAATTGCAAAATAAGACTATTTTGAACTTTTTTTCAAGTAGAAGTCATATGATGTGAACTAAATTTCTAAGGAAACTAAGTAGGGCATTTACATCTTTCACAAATTTAATTTGACGCAAATGTGGCTTTTATGAACTTTCATAGAGGGAACAAAACCAAATTATTATTATTATTATTATTAATAAACCAATCTTTATTTAAGTATCAGAACAATAAGTAATATTTACAATTTTAAATTATATCGTATTGTTTACAAATTAAAAACTAAATATATGTCCACGATTGAAAACTTAATTTACAATTGTGAATAATTTAAAAGCGGGGAAAGGAAAATCAAGCATTACTAAGGAAAAAAACGATCAAAAATCTAGGACTATTATTATTATTATTATCATTATTATTAGTAGTAGTATTATTATAAATTTGTACTGTGCAGTTTTTATGAAAATATTCAACTGCGCTTTACATAAGAAATTAATTAAAGATGGAAAATAAAACCTTAATTTACAATGCTAAAATTCTTAATTAAAAGCCTTATTTAATAAGAGAGTTTTAAGTCTATTTTTAAACAGGTTTAGACTGGAAATATACTGCATCGTAGATGACGAAGGTTCCAAAGTCTGGAGGGGAGACAACTAAACGACCTATCCCCCAAGGTGATCTCAGTTCTGACTTTTAGACGCAGGCAGGACATATTAACTGGCGTAAATAATCAGGTGCCTTATCGACGTGCAAAACCATAAATGTAAGTAGTAATCATTTTATTCAGTATGGTAGCAAACAGGTAACCCATGTAGCTCTCCAAGCAGAAGCGTGATATGGCACGATTTTGGGGCGCAATTAATTAAGCGAGCACTAGCATTTAGAACACGCTGCGACTTAGATACCTGATATTTTGGCAAACCACAAAATAGATTATTACAGTAGTCTACTCTAATAGTAACAAATGCTATTTGTTTAGGTCCCTTGTCGCTGTTTCAATAGTAAAAAAATAGAAATAGGGAGTTTAAACTTCGGTAAAAAAAAATCATATATATTTGAACTCATACCCACTGACCTCGGTCGTTTTGCTTATGCAGCGTCCTCACACACAGTTCACTGCTTTTTTCCTTTCGCTTTTGTTTTATGAACTTGCAGCTTGCGTTGCAAACTATAACCAGCCCTGAGAATTTAAAGACAATTTAACCTGCGAAAAACGCTTTGTGATTAATGCAACCAACGGGAACATAAATTCTTGCTTTGAATTGTAAAATAGCACTATTTTCAACTTTTTGTCTAGAAAATAAGTTGCAGTCACTTAATTTGTTCTAAATTTCAAGGGAAACTAAGGCTGCATTCATTATTTATATTGCAGGGAGGAGGCAGAGGATATTTTTTAAAAGGGGCAAAATTTTTTACTGTCCCCCCCCCCCCCAACCCCACATCATACAGAATTTTTTTACAACCCCTCTCTTGACCAAAGAAAAAATGACAACCCTCCCGCCACTCAGTCTTGACGAGGAAAGTAAACTACAGGCATTATGATGAAATGGTGCAGAGATTAATGTTTTTGCAAATAGAAAACTAAAAACAAAAGCTAAACAAATGTTCAAAGATTTTTGTATTTCTGGTGTAAAGAAAGTTGTAAGACTTGTAAGAGATTATTAAAGCTAGCTGTGCCTCTCACTGAGAAATTGCATACCGGGGCGATGTGGCAGCTTAGATTCAATACGAAAATGCAGTCATCCCTAAGTAGGTTAAATTTGGGACCTAGACAAGCAAAGAACAAGCCCAAGTGAAAAGAAAACAAACGAAGAAAAAAAACGCCAACAAAAAGACAGCTGAAAAGCCGTACAACTGGTGCTAAAAGATGTTGAATGGCCTGATTAGTTAAGCATGAAATGGAAAGAAAAGGGAATTGCAAGTCATGATCAGCCTACCTCTGAAGAAAGGTCCACATACTTTACATTCAGTGAAATACAAATCTCTCCAAAAGAGGAGATGGAAGTTAATTCACTATTTTTAATTATTAAGGCCAAATTAACAGCTACGACATTCCAACAACAGGAGAAAAAAAAGAATATAAAAATTTGTTATGTATCGGGTCAAATTTTACCTAAATGGTCTATTTTCCTTTTTCCAGGGAATTCTACGGACTATGAAAATGAGTTTTTAGAAAAGAAAAATATCCTGAGATCTGTGCCACTTTGCCTACTCCACAGAAAGATTCAGCAAGTTCAGTACTGAAAACTATGTGGTCTTTTAACTTAAACAAGCATATAATTTTCTCAACCATCTACCGATTGTGGCTTTTTAGAAGGAAAGCTTTCTACAGACGTTGTATTCCTCGTTCGATTTCCATAATAAATGACACCGCAATAGTAAGAAATTTGTATCCTAAGAAATTCCACCCATGATGTAAATCAAAGAAGCTTTCTAAACATTTGCCGCGAACTTGATGGGAATTTGCATATGATCACTTTTAATTAAAGAACCGTGCTTGACCTGTAGTCAAGTATCTCATTCTGATTGCAGCATACTACTGCAGAGCCAACATACCAAATATTACTGATCATTTACATTCCTTCTAAACTGTGAAAGTTGATTTAGATCTTGCTGGCATAGAAGCTGAAGACTTAATCATAACTTTAAAAGCTTTGAAAGTGAGAAAGGTGGGTTAATGTTGATGATGGTGATGATGATGATAATGATAATGATAATGATGACAATGATGATGGTGATAATGAGAATAAAAACAGTCTGTGACGTTATTAATAAAAGCAGGATAAAAGTAACGGTGGTAATGATTATGTAGATAGAGCTGGTTACTGCACTGAAGTATAGGACATTGCATTTAGTGCATTAATAATAAAAACATCCTTCATTGAACTAGAAAATAAGGAACTTCACTTGTGTAGTGGTTTATCAATAATGTTACAAATACTTTATCGTTCGATGGCATCTAAAAAAATTGGCATCCCCCCATCCTACCTTCAGAAATTTTACCATGCCCCCCTTTTCCCTTCAAAAACTTTTAAGACCCCCCCCCCCCCCGAAAAAATCCTCTGCCCCCCTGCGGTATACATAATGAATGCAGCCTAAGTAGAGCATTCGTATCTTTCACATATTTAATTTGACGCAAATGTGGCTTTTATGAACTTCCGTAGAGGGAACAAATCCAAATGCTATTTGTTTAGGTCTCTTTTCGCTGTGTCAATAGTAAAAAAATAGAAATAGGGAGTTTAAACTTCGGTAAAAAAAAACATATGTATTTGAACTCACACCCACAGATCTCGGTCGTTTTGCTGATGCAGCGTCCTCACACACCGTTGATTGCTTTTTTCCTTTCGCTTTTGTTTTATGAACTTGCAGCTTGCGTTGCAATCGATAACCAGCCCTGAGAATTCAAAGACAATTTAACCTACGA
>NC_133204.1:22227412-22327412 GCF_958299795.1 Porites lutea
GAAGGGCCTGTAGAACGAAGAATATTCATGTGTTATTTTTTGCTCTTAGTTGATGCTTAAAGTACAAGATAACACCAACAGACGAATCGACTGGCCTCTTTTCCATTTACACCAATGGTAACGATATTGTACTATGCGACCCTCAGGGCGCCATTACATGTCGTTGGGGGACCTGTGCCGCTGTTGGCATGATTCGTATCCGTTTGTTTATATTGGACATGAAAAGCATGAAGGCCTGCACGCAGGGAATAAAAATTCATATACATTATAACTCTAAATTTACCCTAAAAATGAACACTAGAAACATTGTAATACAAAGCGTTGGTTCCATCCAGTTGTTCAAGGCAAAGTGTTTACTTAGTTATGTTAAAAGAATATGATAAACATGATAAAGTTAAACATACACTTAATTCTACCACTGACACATATTTTGACCAAGGGGAATGCATGAATGCTGCCATCGGGGCGCCATCTCTGATCAGACCTTTGTCAAACGCTCCATTTAATTGGCCATTTAGTCTTGGACTACCATGGAAGCATGAAAATAAACCACTACATCCATACATGTACACAATCAAGAGGCCCAAATCAGAAGGAAAGTAAGGCAAATATCACTCAATAAAGAATAAACACTGAATATGGAGCACTATTTTTTGGTTCGCTCCACCCATTCTTTGATAATACAAAATAATAGCTAACAATAATATTTTTAAATTCTCTCCTTGAGACATATAGTTATGAATGTATTTTAAACTTTTTTAGGTTTATTCTGTGACCTCACAGTCAATATTAACTATTAATCTACTACCATTTAATAGTCCACTTATCATTTCGTTCCTGACTCTCTTAAAGTAGCAATGAGCTAACCTGGTCTAACCTAGAATGGGTTAACTCTGAATTTAGTGTATATACAGACTGACAATATTACTACAACAAATTTAAATCTGTTAATTTAAGACTGATAACTCGGCCCTTTTGACACATTCTAAACCCAATTAGCAGCAGTCAAACAGTCACAACAAATATTGTTAAGAAGTCTATAAGTTGATTCCTGTTAATAAGGACTCTGAGGGGACCGCAGAAAGAGCCTGTACTAATGGGATGTTCATATTAATAGGTCATGTTAGTCTATTTAACAGGACCCAGACACAAAAGAAATAAAACAGGACATTAGCAATGTCAAGCTTAAGATCTCTCACTTGCACAAAGCTACTATTCCATGGGCTATGTCTGTAGACAGACTTTCAAAAGTCATTTTATCATTATTCGATCAAAACAGATGACTAATATTTTACTAAAATAGTCAGAAATAGTGTCTAGACGACATCTTATTATGTCTACTGACTGTGGTGAGTGTGACCATCAACATGCTATTATCCGAAGGTTTTTACCTTCGGAAAAAGTAGGGCTTATTACAGCACTCAGCTAATAAAGAAGGGTACTTATTACTGAGATTAACTGTAGTGTTTTTGAGAATGTGTTATTGGACAATAAAATATTGTATGTACATGAGTATGGGTATCGTTAAAGAGGGGTTCGACTGCAATATAGGACACTTAACGCTGTCTTAATACAGTGAAGCATTCCTGAACTTTGTTAAGAGGCATAATTGCAAGGGTTGTTTAACGGACTCATTTTCGCTATATTGTTGTTTCTATGGAATCCACACAATTTTGATGGGAAATGCAAATCTTGTGCAAATTGACTGCTGTGAATGTTGAACAGCCAGTAGTTTGAGCAGGCCATTCTATACTTCGCTAAAGCAGCTAATTCACCATTCCATACCACTGCGTTCATTTAAGACCTGAATAAGTGCTTAGGTGGCTGGAAGTCAAATGATGTGTAGAAGAGAAGATAACCAGCTGACGTCTGTAGAAATACAAAAATCACAATGTATGTTTGCTTAATATTAAAAAGTCAAATCAAATCTAATGAGGAATTTTCTTCCTTTTCTTTTCTTTTTCTTTCCTAGTATTAGAGATGCTATTGAGAGATATTAAGCCATACATTATGTTTATAACCCATTCATTACATGTACACTTTGATCATATTCAAATGCTAATTTGCTCTTGCGTAACTATTAACAAGACTGAGGTCCATACTCTGTGAGTTATGGACTGAAAAATGAGATACTGCAAACTAACATTATCGTTAGTAGACTGCAAAACAGTCGGTTTTTTCCTCAAAATCAGTAAAGAAATCAGTAAAGCGCGGCGTAAGAGTCTTACACGCGCAAAGCGCGCGAGCCTCACACGCCCGTAGGGCGTGTGAGGCGAGAGAAGTATTTTTAGTATTTTTAGCGTCTCTCCTCAGTCTCGCTCTCTGTTTTCCGCCTCGTTCCAGACCTATTGTTTGACTGCTAGCGCGTACTTAAATACGCAAAAATACGGACTGTTTTGCAGTCTATATCGTTCGGGGAAGAGGTTACCAACAATCTGTTTACACAATCACTATTCTCACATGCTAAATGCAATTTTTCTGTTATGCAAATGCATCAGCAGTCTATTTGCAAGACCTCAGCACAGTGTGGGTCAGACTTGAAAGGACTCAAGCAGGTTATACATTAGAAACTGTCCACTCGACCAAAATTGACTAATAACATCAAAGTTCCCTAGATTTCAAAGTATGTCATCCTCATTCTCCGCACATCTTGGCAGCTCCTCTTCTAAAACTTTCCTCGTGTGAACTATCCTGCCGGCTACACAGACTATAATGTGAAATGCGGTGGATAGGAGAATATAAAAAAATATCAAATATGTATTTTCTACACATAAACAAGCTCCACACCGGGGGGGGGGCTAACAGTCTTACCACAACACCATTTGGAGACATCTCTGTAACATACTGGTCATCAAACTTGTACCATTTCTTGTCATAAACGTTCTTGGCAAATGCTGTGTAGTGACCACCATGCATTGTCCCATAGTGATTTGATACCGCATGCAAATTGTAGCGAAGTGTGGACTTTGGACCCACGACATAGTTTGACATGTCAAGGTTTGACATGGGGAAGGACACACTTGTCTGGAGTTTCTGTCTCCACATTCCTTCATACTGGAAGCTAATAATTGAAAACGTGAACAAATGTTAATGTTAAAGTAAAAAACTGTTAACAGCGATAGGAACAGGTGCAAGGGGATCTGGGCACAAGCAACCCACAGAACCATAATGTAATAAATTAACTATGCTTCTTGTCTTCCCATGCCTCATGAGGCTCTTTCGTGTGGTGGCACAAACGTTTTCCTGGAGTTCATGGCTTCTATAGCAGGGCACATCAACCAACCCTGTACCTCCTCTTGGCTTGAGAATTTTTCCAAGATGTTGAATATGGGTGTCTAAAAACCCAGCATGGCTAAAAGAAGCGCAAAAATATTTGGACACAAAGTCTAAATGAAGATATGACCGTCACAGTTGTAATTGCGATCAGTTTTAAGCGATTGCAAATTAAGGCAAAAATTTTAAAGTTTCCACAGGATTTGAATCCATGGCCTCCGCATTAGCACTGCAGTGCTCTACCAACGGTGCTATGCTGAGTTCAACTAACCTATGAAAGGAAAGAAACATGAGAATGAAAGAGGTGGGAACATTTATTCTTGGAGAAAGTCTTTTTAAATAAGTGATAAGAATACAACAATTTCTTGTCCAAGGCACCAGTTAAGATAAAACCTTTTACCAATTGGCTGTCATAAGTTCCGATGTGATACGGTCAGTGAAAACTAGCGAAACGGGAATTATTCTAACCGTTTAAGGTGTACCACAAGGATGGCTGGAAGCCTCCATATCTGAATTGTTTTACTGGCTTCTCTTCGCTGTCTGCACTTCGGACAAAACCTGATATTAAAAAAAACCAACAACAACAAAAAGAAAGACAAAATTTGTAGGATGAATACTTAAACAACAACTAGGAAAATGGGACTGGGATTTTTTCCCCATTTAGAACTGTTTCATGGGTTGCATAGAACTGAGAAAAATTGGGTAAGAAAAAGGGATTCGTACACCCTACCACTCCTTTCAGGACTCTGATGGGTGTTTAGACTAACTGAGAAAGGGAAAGTGGAATAGCAAAAAGTGGGCAAAATTGGAATAATTGGCGCCAGAGAGTAATGATTCAAAGTAGTAGGTATAAAACTAGCCAAAAAACAGCGATGGTGAAAGTCACTTCCCTTGTCAGGGTGTTTGGCATTCCCTTTGAAGTCCCCATACATTGTCACATGGGTATCATTTAGTAGTTTGATATTTACTGTCGTCCTTTAAAGGATGCCATTCCACTAAATCTGTTAGATGCTTCTATCAGTCCTGGACAACCAGGACCCAGTTGTTCAAAGGCCGATCAACGCTAACCAAGGGTTTAATTTTTATTCAAGTTTCTTACTTAAACGCATTTTCTCTGTTACTTTTAAACTAGTCATTTTAAAGAGCTAATTATCACAAATTGTGGGCAAAACAATTTACCACTTTACAAGAATTTGCTTTGTACACGTTCTGATTTCAATTCAAACTTTATAGTAATCCTGGGTTATCAAAATCCTGCTTTGAACAAGCACTCCCAACATTTCTATTTTGTTAAAAAAAGCCATCATTTCCTTTTACACAAGATAAGTCCCTACTACAGCTGTACCACTTACCACTTGTCATCTCCTGTCATTTTCTCTGGTTTTGTGAACAAGCTAAGGCAATCCTACAAGAACGAAAGGTTGTACATTAAACCAATAATATTATTTTACATATCACTAGTGCAAGAACAAGAATTTGATACTTAAAGGGAGTGAAAGGATCGATGCAGAGGGATATGAGAGTAAAACAGATAATCACCAAAGATTAAATGTAACAGTTTTAAACATTTTCTCAACTGATTTAATCCAGTCTCGGGAACAATGACTATGGAAAAACGACTTAAAATTCAGTTATTAATTACCTGAAGTGTGCAGCGACTTGCATATGATGGCAATGGAAGAGTTAGGTTGGAAAATGTATCAAATGTCCTAGACTCTTTCAAGCAGACCATACACTTTACAGTTGACATAAATAAACCCTGAAAAATGAGAGGATCCCAGACATGAAATTGCCCAGTACCATGTATAACAAGTCAGAGGTATCAACAAAACAGTTTGAGGTTGACATTCTGGAAGGACATAGTCATGGTGAATGACCAACCTGGATGCCTAACACAGTTTGGCCTGATGTGAAGTATATGAAATAACAGTTTGGCCTCTCAAGTGTACCATCAATATTTCCAAGATTAGCAGTGGAAAGTATTGATTTGAAGATTATTATTGCCATTTGGACTCACAAGTGTACCATCAATATTTCCAACGCCAGCAATGGAAAGTATTGATTTGAAGATTATCATTGCCATTTGGACTCACAAGTGTACCATCAATATTTCCAAGACGAGCAATGGAAAGTATTGATTTGAAGATTATTGCCATTTGGACTCACAAGTGCACCATCAATGTTTCCAAGACCAGCAATGAAAAGAGTTGATTTGAAGATTGTTATTGCCATTTGGACTCACAAGTGTACCATCAATACTTGCAAGGACAATGGAATGTATTGATTTGAAGATTTTTATGGCTAATAAAAGTACCTTTACATGCAGGTGATTGAGCAAACTACAGTAGGTGATTGTGCAAACTACAGCAGTACAAGAAAATCATCAATAATAGTTTTAATGGACCCTGTCTTTATAAGAAGAAAAATTAATACTGGTAACCTTACATCAAATAACTCCACCATGACTGATTCATTTCTCTTCTTGTGGATTTCCCAAGCAATTTTGGCAGCAGTTCCAGGATCTAAATCATCGTCTGGGGCCTTTAGATAAGGCTTTTGTTTTACCTGTGCACAGCAAACGAACAAATAATCCTTTGAGCTACTAGCTGAATTGAATTCATAATTATGTCTCCATTTATACAGAACGAATTTAACTGGCAACTTCTTGTGACAAGCTGAATGTAAAAAAGCACACTCTGGATGAGTGAATTTTATGAACCATAGAAATGCTAACATGCTTGTATTTGAACCAATTTTTAGGTTCTTGACATAACATAAAAATTAATGACTAATTTGTTAAACACAGATTGTGTTCTTAGGACAAAGTAACATTTTTGTACATGACTACTGAGTGCTTGAACAATAACCTATACCTTGTTTAGATCTTCTTGCAAACCATCCATCAAGAAAGCCAACAGTTCTTGGGAATCCTGCTGGTCATACCCAGAAAACTGTGATTTAAATTTTCCAACTGTTCGTTTGAATTCCACTGGAGATACACACTTAAACTGTCCTGAATACAACACTCGAACAAGAATTGAAAAGTTTTCAGCCAGCACACCTGAAAATGGAAATGCGGAAAAAATACATTTTCATGGTCCTTAATATGGGTACAGTGTAAAGGCAGGTATCTGCTTATTCCGATGGCTTGTGATGCCTTTCATTGTCAATTCCAATAAATTAGTGGCTGGCTTAAGTGTCAAATCATACAAGGGTGTCACTAATATTTCAAGTTCCCAGGTATATGCAGTAAGTAGACAGCAAAATTAACAGCTAGGAAATTCTCTTGGTTCTATTCTCCTTTTGTTTTCTAGGAAAGTACTCAGGGATCATGCTCAAACCAGCCAAAAGAAATCCATGGCACCCACCCTTAGTGACAGCCCTGTCATAACACTATTAACTACTGCTATTGTGTAGTATACTAATAGTGAACCAAACATTAACAGCACGGCACATTAGGGGCCCAATTCATTTTTTCTTTTGTTTATAAATTTTCATCAATATTTAACAATGATGGATGGAAATACCAACATTAATCTTCACAAATAACTCAACTGGACACCTAACAGCAATCCTGAGCCCATAATAAGCATAAGCATTACTTTTAGCCCCTCTCAAACCCGATAAGTAGATAATCCACTAAGCTGACACCAAAATAAATTTGGTGAAAAAGAACTGCTAGGTAGGTTATTCATGTCCAGTGAGTTGAATAGTTACATCAGCAATACTACTTATCTTATTTTCATTATAATTTTTTATTAACTTTGCAGGTAACTTTACAGTTTAACAGTGAACACAAGCAACTACTTAGCAAGAATACACACATCTACGCCCCCAAACCAGACCCACACAATTTTCATTCACTAACGCCAGTTTTACAAATTCCCATACACTTACAGCAAGTACATAAATACAAAAAAAGGATAGAGTAGACTCACATGGAGTTATCTTTTTTCAAAAGTGGTAGATAGTTATGGTTCCGTATGAAATACTAGTAAATATCATTATTTTATCTGACGATGATATATGATGAAGTTAAAGGAGTTTGAGATGGTGTCCCTGTGTTAGGAGCTTATCCCATTTCTTGAAAGGAAGAAGAGTTTATTTCTCTCTTTCGCTATTCAATGTCCCATTTAGAAAACTGCTTTCACTTTTGCTAAAAACACAACTCCTGTCGTATAAGTATTCTTAAGTTTACAACTGTAAATGTGCTGTTTCGAGAGTAAGATTAGGTGATTATAAAGAAGCAAATCTTTAACTGGCTTACTGATACCGAGGAATACATCGACTTCAGAAACTATATAACTTCCAAAAAGCAGTTGAATTGAATTCCAGAAATTTTGTACAGAAGAGAAACAGAGAGAGAAACATTGAGTGACAAGACGTACAGAGAGGAGTCGACTCACACATTCCAATTTTAGAAAAGAAAATCATTGAAGGGTAAAATTCTGTTCATAACTTTATACTGAAACTCATGAGATTTAGTGTGAATAGCGCATTCATTCAGGGGAACGAGTAAATGGTTCTCCAATCAATCGAGAGATTATCGGAAGCATATTGATCGATCTTCAAACTTCATTTTCGCTGTAGGTAGTTTTGATATTTCTGAAATAAGGAAATCGTAAATCTTTTTTGGAATATAATACCTCGGCATCTGAATACACCACCCCATTAAAGGGTATCGTTTTGAGCAGTACCTCGCTTATATTACTAGTCATATTTTTTTTCCATTTGGAAGACAGGGAATGGTACAAGCCCTTCAAAAGAAGTAATTAAATATACCATATTAAGTTGTAATTCTGTCATGCGTGGATCATTGCAGACAAATTTAAATAAGTCTCCTACTTTGCAGAAACCTTTAGAGAATACTCTCTTGTTGAACAAACTGATTTTCCATTCACACAAATGTACTGGTTGTTCCAAATAATTTGATTAGCTATCTCTTCAAGAAAGGAGGGATTAGATTTGTTCAAAAGGGTCCAAGCAATCAAACATTTCTTGTTATATCTGGGTAATTCCAAAGGCAATTTCGCAAAATTATAATTGCAAAGAAATAGCACCTTACCTCCCACTCTCTTAAGACAATAGTTTAGAATAAACTTCTAGGGGCGTTGTGAGTCATCTAAAAACGTTTGGATGCATGTAATTCTTTGTGCATCAATCATAGACTCAATACGAGGTAACTTTAGACCACCTTCATTGATATCATTTATGAAAGAGACACGTTTCATTTTATCTCTGCCTTTCCAAATAAAACTATACAGTATTTGGTTAATCTCTTTTTAAAGTCGTTATTGGTACCAACTAGGCTCTTACAGTATAACACCTTTGGAATCGGAAATGTTTTGATGATCAGTATTCTACCACACAAGGTAAGGCCTCTCCAGTTCCAACTCTGTAGTGTCTTCATAAGACATTTGGTTATAGTCTACAAATTAAGCTTGAAAGAGAGCAGCTAGGCCCTCGTTCCTCAAAAGATGGTTAACTTTGATCCAGGATTAAGCCAACTTTTAAGCAAGGTTTTCTTAACTAAGGACACTGTAATTCGAGCTAATAAACACTGTTGAGCTTTTACTCCAAGATACAGTGCTGATAACACAAAATGGTACTCTAAGCAATACATAGGAAGGTAAATTACAAAAACAGAACAAAATTTTTATCCTGGATTAGCTCTAATCGGCCTTTCAGGAACTGGGCCTTGGTGATCATACGTGAAGTGTATTACCAGTATTTTAACGACTTTGGAAATTACTCGCTCAACCCCAAGTGCCTCTGCAGTTATGTTGGAAGAACTGAGATTAAAGGAGCTGTGTCACGAAATTCAGCCAAATTAGGTAATTACAAAATGCCCGTTAAATTAAGAAAACGTAAGAATAACCGCTTAAAACATTAAAGGATTAACAGATGCCACGGATGGGCAAAGCTGAAGGAGATTGAAACGGATTGAAAGTAGGGTTATCGAAAACTGTTCGGCCTAACAGTTTTTCAAAGTTTATCTCTGCTGTTTGCAACTTCAAAAATAATTCTCAGGAGACATTTGTTTGTCTCCAATCTCTGATTTTGTGATTTCCATGTAATTTATTTGCTTACTTTAAGTTTTATAGCGATTGAGGGCGAGTAATTGGCAAAATTAAAAAAAATGAACTGGACTGCCTTGAAACAGCCTCTTTAAGTACCTCTGTTTTTTGTCTTATTTACTATTAATACTGAGCATTTACCGAACATAGTTAATTTCAACGACAGCTAATGAAAAGATTCCATGTCTGCTACAAAGGCCAGTATGTTATCGGCAAAAATGATCAGTTTCAGTTCTTGATCGTCAATTCTAATTCCTTTAATGGTTGAGTCATTTCTGATATCGATAGCCAAAATTTCTAATACAAGGATAAAAAGATAGGGGAAAAGAGGATCATCTTGACTTAGTTTAAAGAGTGGAGTTGTGAAACCATTGTTCATAACACAGCTCATTATATCAAAGTAAAATGCTATAATCCAGGCAATAAAAGATGGTACAAAGTTACACCTCTCAAGAGGTTTTCGAAGAAAATTCAAGTAGACTCAGTATTAAGCCTTTCTGTAAATCTACTGCTACCATTAAGGAGCTGATATTTTTCAAAGCCGTAAGAGACAACATCATCTATTGTGCGTAACGCATCAAAAATTGTTGTACCGTTCACCTAAGTAATTTGATGATTCCATCCTTTTAGCAATTGCTTTAGTTCCAATTTTGACATCAACATTGTTCAAGGGGATTGGTCTCCAATTATTAATTTGATGCCGGTCACGGTCTTTTTTCTCTATAAGAACAATGACTGCCTGTTTTTTTGTGTGATGCTGATAGCTCTCCATGTCTATATGAATAGTTCAGGTACTTCACTAACATGTTACCAAGGAGGGGCCAGAAAGCTCTATAGAACTCTATAGCAAGTCCACCATTTCAAGGGGTCTTGTTTTTTTAATCAGATAGTATATTAAAACACTTGGCCGTAGACAGTTCCTCTTCACAGAGCTCTTCCATGACTGAACTTAACTTTGGTATGCTTTCTGTTTCTAAAAAGGCACATGATTGATCAGTGACCTCACTGTTGTTTCTATCACTATAGAGATCAGAATAAAAAGAATGAAGCTCGTCCATGATCACTTCAGAATTAATTGTAATAATACCATTTTTGAGCTCGAGTTTTCAAATTGTGCTTTTGGTCTTGTTGTTATTTTCAAGGTTAAGAAAATATTTGTTGTTTTTCTCACCTTTTTCATACCAATTAACCTAAGAGCGAACTACCACCCCTCCAGCGACATATCGTACTCTTTCTCATATTCTGTCTTTAAGTTTTCGAGTTTGTTTAGGTTCTTTACGTTTTGGGTTTCAGATTGTTCTTCCTCAGCTACCTTTAGTTTATTTTCAATCGAATTTATCCTTTCCCTACATTGTTTCGCTTTCACTTTACTGTATTGAACAATCTTTTTACGTACGCTATACTTAAGCCAGTCCCATTGTACTCGCACATCCTGGTTGTAGCTAATCTCATCAAGCCAAGTAGGATCTTTGTCGGTTATTAAGTTAGTTGATATATGATTCGTCATCCATAATAAGACTCTTGTTAAATTTCCAGAATGAAGGCCCCCGATTCGTTTTACTTATGATATCAATGTCTAATGTTATTGCACAATGATCAGTTCTAATACCTTAATATTACTTACTTGGTAATTTTCAATAAAGTATTAATTTTCATGCATACCCTTTAAAGTTTAAGTTTTTAACCTAGATAATAAAATCTGACAGCATGGTGAGAATTCCATGATCGCTTTGACAGATAGGTATTACGGGACATATGTATAATTTGGTAACTCGTTCAAAAACAGCAGTTCTCTTTAACATTTAACTGGCACATCATTTTACTTAATATGTTAAGCCTTAGAAGTGAGCACCTCTCATGAGTGCACCTCTTTGCATGTACCTTTTTTAATGTTAGTACCTTCTGGAAAAGCAATTCGTATAAAGAAACTTGCCATCAATTTTGAATTTTTTAAACAAAATATACCTACCTCTGGTTCCATCTCGATTCATCCTGTTTATGTCTTCCCTATAAGCACCTGAAATGAAAAATGCTGCAAGAGGAGCAACACTGCTCAAGCACTGTACTACAGAGTTCATGTAACAAGTATTTCCCAAGTTACGCAGTCCTGTCAAAGCTCGACCAACACCACCATAACTTGGGTTGAAGCTGTCTAGCTGGTGGGCAGACAAAGGTTTAGCTCCACGATTTATTGCGGGTGTAGCTGACACCATTTGTCCAGAGTCTGGTTTTGATAAACGATCAATTACTGGCCTTTTAGGAGCAGTATTGTTTTCATCAGAGAGCTTTGCAAGGTTTGGAGAGGATAGAGACCTGTGTAATGTAGGTCTGTCTATTGATGATTGTCTTTTTGTTTGGGAATGTTGCTGATTTTGTTTATTTGATTCTGGTGCAACGTTTCTTCCAGTTGCAGCTACATTTGGTGGCTTCCAATGAGTAGTTTGAGTGTTATGGTCTTTGTAATACGGTCTTCCTCCATTATCAACTCTTTCCCAGCCTGGTGGTAGTCCTGGTGTTGTTACATAACTGCTTGGCTTGTTCAAACATTGTTGAGAGGGCTTTGGAGCTTTGTGTTCAACTGAAGTTGTTACTTGAGTTTTGCCTGGAATTTGGGCTTGCTGTTGGATTGGATGCTGTACTGTTCCTGAAACATTAACATAGAGAGGCACTGGAGTAGTATTTGGAGGTGCCTGTTGTCCATGTTGATTATTTTGGCCACCTGCTCCAGGACTGAATGATGCTCCTGGAGGAGTAGCTGAATGAGAGGAGAGTCCAGAAATTTGCCCACCAGCACGGGGCACTTGACTTGCTGGTGATACCTGAGTCGGTTGACTTGGTTGTGCAGTTTGTCGTACTTGAAGAGGAATCTGTCCAGATGGAGTGACCACTCCATGAATCTTCGAATGCACAGGTGGTGGTTGTGATGCTGAACTAGCTGTTGAAGGGGACACTGTAGGTGTCACTGGTGCTGTAGCTACAGAGGGTAGTTGGCTTGTTAGATTTGTTGGATTTATACTAGTGGCTGGACTTCCTGGGACAATTTCATTTGTTTGCCCCGACAACAGTTGTCTGGAACCATCAGATCCAGATGAGGTAACCTGTGATGGAGATGGTTGTGTGTTAGAAGTCTGTGTTGATGCAGTACCAGGATGTACAGATAGCAAGCTTGAATGGCTTCCTGCTGGAATGGCATTTGGTAAAAATGGCTTTGGAGCTGTTGCAGTTGATACAGAAAGTTGTCCTGTAGTTGGCAGTGTTGACGAATCTACGCTAGGCACCCCAGGTTGAGTTGATGGCTGAACTGAAGTGACAGATACTGCTGTACCTGGTGGAACAACTGATTTGCCTGGTTCTGGTGGCTTTGGACCAACTGATTGGGGACCCACTACAACTGAATGTTGAGACCCTGGTGACACAGGCGGTTGATTTAATGGGGGCAACGATGGAGCACCAGGTTGTGAAGATGGTACTTGCGGTGGATATGAAGGACTTCTGTCAGCTGTTTTTGGAATTTGAACTCCATTGTGAGACTGTGGCACTGGTTGATTGATAACCTGTGGCTTAAGCTTTGGTTCCTGAGCGGGTATTGTTACCGGAACTGAAAAAGAAGTTACAGTTGAAGGTTGCTCTTTAATCTGTGCCCCAGGTCCTAAATCATTGGGCTGGACTGGTGCATGAGAGGGTGGAGAAGCCATATGTCCTTGTGCAATGTTACTACTATTTGTGTTACCAAACGGCTTTGGAACATTTTCAGATGCAGCAGAAGAGACAACTGGATCTTGGATGCTTCCTTTATTAGCTTCAGATGGAGTTTCTTTTTCTTCTGGAAGTTCAGGATAATCTAATGATGATAAGTCAACATGAGCCACAGGTTTAGGTTGTGGTAGTACCTGAAATATTCAGAATGGTAATATTAATGTTAGGTATTGTTACAATGAATACTGGCTTGGTTTTCATAACAACATCACATACCTCATATTCAGGTAAAAACAATGGTTCGGTTATTTAAACAAAGTCTAACTTAGGCCGTGGTTTAAGAAATCATTGGACATCCACATCTTCTTCTTAAGGGGTCAATTTCAGACAATAAGTGCTTTTCCAGACTATGCTATATGCTTTATTCAAATTGTTCATGAAAAATGGTGTTTACAGCTGTAGATAAAAACGTTGGGCAAACTGAAAATGGCGAGGAACGTGGTTTTGTTAAACATGGGTTAAACTCTGTTTAAATAATTGGCCCAATGTTTCCATCACCCTTTGCGGCCAATGTAATCAAAGATTATGTTAATAAGTCCCTAGCTCTCATTGACACAACCACAACTATTACCCACAGCAAGACATTCATCAACTACATAACACTTTTTGTTGGCCCATTTCCAAATTATAGGAATCAATGCACAACAAGGTTTAACGGCAGTTTTTACACAACATTTAACATTAACTTTGTGACCCCCTATAATTCAACAAATTTTGTTCGGTGTGAATATCTTTGCACAGGTATTGATGAGAAAAACAAGCATTTCTTTTTTTCCAGTAAGCCAAAGCTCTAAACTGGTATGTACAGTACTGACAGAGTTTGCACCTTTGGTAATTCCGGCTTCAATGCTAGAGATGGATAGTGCCAAAGCCAGCTATGAAATCCACCATCAAGAAACAGGGGTTCATTCTTCAAAGAGCTGTACGAGTCAAAGGTATATATTACATCTTTCAATCTTTGAATGCGGCATTCTGGAGATATGTCAGCAACCTTGGTGGACTCATCCATCAAAATAACATATTCTTTTTCTCCTCTCTTCTTCCAGATTTTTCTTGTGCCTTCTTGCAGTCTTCTTTCTATGCTACCAGCAGACACCCTGGTGAATTAATATAATACTTGTACTTACTAATGTATTTTACAGTGTACACCATTGTATTTTTTCATTTACTGCATCAACAACAGAAATCACCGATTTTTTTTTAATGGAAAGTAGTCATCAAGGAGAAAATATTTATGTAAATGAGATGGTGAAAAAGGCACAACATTTCCCTGTATCCGGGCCTTTATAAAAGTGTGCCAAATGGATCAATAAGTCTGCTTGATATTCGAATGCTTGACAGAGGCCTATCAGAGGTAGCTGCATGTACAGTCTGTAGATGTCATCGCCAGGTTCAAAAACCCCTCCACTGGCCTTCAATGGTCAGTGTAAAAATCTCAGATGAAAACAATGAACCATGAATTAATTAAATATTTTTATAGTAAGTATTGTGTAAGCATCTTTGAACTGGCATTTACTGAAGTACCTAATTCATTTTTTCCAACCTAAAAAATTGTTTGGTATTTTCAAACTGTTTTATTTCAATTTCACTGCTATAAAGCTTTGCTACTAAAAACAGAACAAATCTGTAAAATCATTCACTTCTAAAATATCAAAAAATTACCCTTGATCCAACAACTCTGCTGGTATGTTTATACAAGATGGACTATTGATGCGATTCTGAAGAAACATGGAATGGGGTCGGCAGTCTAGAACCAGCACTTTGGAGACATTTTCTCCTTTAAGTAGGTTGTACAGATCTTGGGCTGACACACACGGAATACCATCTGGTTTGGTATGAGAACTTGGCAAGTCAAGACCACTGATCAGTTGACCTACACAATAAAAAATTCACCAATAAGAATTGTTCACATCAATGTCTCTTCGATTTGCTTTCACTAGTTAACTTACTAAACCAACTGTGTTGATTCCAAATTTTAAGGGACTAGTCCATGCTATTTCTGCAATTTCAGGACCTCACCAATTATCACAAATAATTATGACCTAGTATCAAAATGGTGTGCTCAAACTGCACAATGCAACAGAAATAGAGAGAAGCCTTAAAAGGAGAATGGATCAGCAACAAAAAGACTGCATTCATGTAAACTTGAAAATAATTTATACAGAAGCCTGCTCTTTTTCAATTTTCTTTTTATTACCGCTGAAAATCATCCCAGTTTGGTCCATGTCTGGAGATTTTGAATCAAAAATGCAAAGTAAACACCTCATTATCATTGAATAAAAATAATAATGTTTTCAGATTTACTAGCGTCTGTACAGTGGTGTAAATGCTTGTGAATCCGAATACCTTAAATTAAAGTGGAATAAGTTCGGTATGAAATGTGAATCTAAAAAGAATCTCAACTGGTGTAAACTGGCAGAAGCCTTCAAGGCGGAAAGACGTTCTGCACAAGCTTCTGCGCATCCTTTATCACAGGCTCAAGGCGGGCTTTTCTGTGTGTTGACTGTGTTCGACAGTTTGTTTGTTTGTCGCTGAGAGAGTTCTGACTAAGACTGAATGAAATGCACAAGGTGTGAATGTTTGCTCCTCGAAAAGCCTTTTTACTTTCGTGTGGTTTTTGTTTTTCGTCACTTGAAAATAATTACTTTGGACTCGGAACAACCAATGTTAAAGGAAAAACGGATCATTCCGTCAGTCTGAGGTGGAATAAAGAGTTTTGAACATTTCCAAAGAGGCGAATATTTTTTTGATTGTTCATTCGATTTATTTGTGAGTTGATTTCGCCTTCTTTCGCTCGGCTGAATTAAAACCCACTTTTTTTTAAAAATAGTAAATACTTTTTCACATGCCCAGATTTATTCCCTTCGTAGAACCAGCTTTATCCTTCTGTTCAGTCAAAGAACCATTTTGTGCGCCGTAAAACTTTCTCGGAAATACCGGTAGAAGGCCAGTAAACTTACTCTAGAAGAAAAGAATCATTTTTCTGTTGCTCAAATACTATAAGTAGTCAGAGTTTTCTTCACTTTTAATTACATAGTTTTGTTTTCCACTGCACTGTGAAAGTTTCTGTTCTTTATAAGAAATAACTTTTTGTACGCAAATTTTCCATTTCACTCGCTGTGAAGTAGAGGACAACTGCCGGCAGTCACTTCAAAACAATTGACTCTGCCCGTAACACTGAATTGCTGGAGCTGGATTTGTCTGAAGCGAGCAAAACAAATACCCTTATGTGCAGTTTTCTGAATTTTGTAACGATTGGCTGAGTTTAATTTGCTTGAATGAAGACCCTCACATGGACCAGTTATTCACTGAGTTATTAAAGCGAGGAGAAGAGCTACATGGTGAATCATGGTTTAGCTGCGAAGCTCACTGCAACTGATCTTTTGCTTTTAAAATCTTTAGGTATGTTGTTTTCGTACAAAAAATTCATTTCTTCATTGTCAGCAAGAAGTTTTTGCAATAATGTAATTTTAACTTTGTTTGAAGGAAATATAATCCTACTTACGTGTAGGTTTTTGACAGATGTTATGCATTTTCAACTTGAAAACACAAAGCATAATTTATATTTATCTCTTAGTACGCGAAACGATCAAGTTTAAAAATAAACTATAGTTGCTTTAAAACCGATTTTTGGGAAGATTTTACTAGATAAAGATTGACCTTTTTTCTGCCCGCATATCAACGCAAAAACTTCTACATTGAGGATTTTGTTTATATTTTAGTTATCTGCGAAACTACTAGTGTCCGATTGAGCGAGGGTTCTAAAATATCAGCTCGAATGCGACAAGCTCAGTGCCTTCAAACACATTGTGGGCAAGCGTTAATTTTTTCGGGCAAATCACTGTCCAAAGATATGTTGTTTTTGTGTCCACAGTGGAGATCCGGACCTTATATATCCAGGAACTTCCTTATATGAACACATTTTGTGAATGCATCTTGAAAAAAATCGGACCTACACATGCACATTTCCAGTACAACGCAAGGAAATTGATGTCGTTAAAGTCCGTTTTACTACGAGGTATTCTTCGAGAAAATTAAGTAACGACAAGGTTATAACCACAGCTTGCAACTTTTGAAGACAAACTGCCTGTTGTTTCCAGGTTATGAGTGGAAACATCTTATTTTCAGGCAATAAAATATTTGAAATCCCGCCATTTTTTCAAATCCGGCCAGGGGATCTGGGCAAAAAAGTTCACACATTCTCACTACGTTTTTCCGCCCTGAAGCAGAAGCCCTGCATAGACAGTGGCCCATCCAGGGGAGGGGCCTGAGAGGCCAACCTCCCTTTATTTTTAGACCAAACAGAGGCCAGGAGGGCTGAAAAAAAATTTTTTAAGACCGCACCCCCCCCCCCCTCCCAACCCCTTCTCCCACCCCTTATCTCAGAGTCTGGATGAACCCTTATCTGAAGGTCTGGATCCGCCACTGATAGACATACCATACCTGTATGTAGCTTATCAAAAAGGTAAAAGCATTGTAGAAATACAATAGACCTGAACAATTTAAAATCACATATGACTAACAAGTTGGATTAAGAAGACAGTGACCCACCATTAGTGTTTTCAGTGCTTTTAGGCTGCAGAATTGAACCATGGTTGACCTGAAAAAAATTAAGTAGAGTAAATGCATGACAAAAACGATGTACAATAGTATAAAACATCACCTTCACAGAGAAAAAAAAGTGCAGCTAACAATGTCAGGGCTGTCACTGACTAAGATTTCAAGTTGAAAGCCATACAGGTTGCATGTACACAGAAGGTGGGAAATTAAATTACATGTAGCTAGGGGTCATGCTCATAGCAGCCAGGGGAAATCCCCAGTCTCCGGCTCTGAGTGACAGCAGTGAATGTAGATCTTTTTACAGCTGTTTTGGATAGTACACGACCTGTGTTGTAAAAAACGTTTTTGGATTTTGGGTTTTTCTACAATGTAAATCAAAATCTGAAGGCTCTGTGCGACCATCAATCATCTTAGCGGACCTCTTGGGAAACAGAAGTTTACTCCAACAGGTTCAAAAGGTCATGGTTTGTGATTTGTGATTGGTGTATTTTGATCTGTTTTGTGTGTTTCTGACTCTGTGTTTCAAGGTTCGTTGCTTTTGAACTTCGGAGTTTGCGTGTTTTCATGCTTTAGGTCTTTTAGCTCTCAGTTTTTCTACCTTCTTACTAAAATACGGCAAGTGGCAAGTTTAGATTCCAAAGGTGAATATAGCGCTTCCAAATCCAGAAGAAACACAGATATGGGAGGGTGAAAACAAATCGATACGTTCCCAACAACATTTAATTTTGCAGCTTCTGCTCATTATTGCCACTTTTATCTGACAGGGAGGATTGGATGCTATCGTAATGGTTTAATTAACATCAAAGAAAAACCTAAAATCCTGAAGCGTGTTAGACAACGCAGGTCGTGAGTTATCCAAAACAGCTGTAAAATGATGAACAAGTAGAGAATCCAGCAACAAGAAAAAAAAAATTTAAAAAAATCAAAAGCATACCTTTAACTTTTGATAGACATCAGCAGAAGAACCTATCCCTCCTCCATTTAACAGCGAATCAAGATCAAATTCATCACTGAAAAATAAACAGAATCAATACAATATTATTGATAAAACATACTTTGGGTGGGTAAGTTTGGGCTTAAATTGGAGCACTTTCTCCCCCAAGTCTTTGTCTCTTCTGTTTTCAAGCACATTTTTCTCTGCTGCTGATCTTTACTGATGTACACTGTACCTCTAAACTGAGAGCTCATAACAGATACAAAATAATTCCTTTCTCACCTGTCTAATCCATTGTTCTCTGCACTTTTTGACATCAATTTTTCTGCAAAAGAGCAATAGTTTATTGGTAAATAATAATATTCAAAACTACTGAATGACTACACAAACAGGACTATCCCAATACTTTTGTCTTCATCTTCTTTCTTTTTTGCTTCTTTCTCTGCCTTTGCTTTAACTTCCCGCTGTGCTTTTAGCTTTCCATACCTAAACACACAAAAGATTGTAAATATTCAATAAATCAGCAATGTTATACAGCTGCTAGAAAAACACATAAAGATTGATAAGTGCTATAAGCAGTGTGCTGACCATCACTCAGAATGGACTATTGATTGAAAACATCTAGTGATGCAATAACCAATATTGGTCCATTAGTGACCCTTACCAGACTTGCCAAACCCCAAAAGGCAAAAACTGTGAGATTCTGAACCTAGAGCTCTGAAAAGTAGTGAGATATGGGTAAAAAGTTGTGAGATGTCCCAAATTTCCTAGTGAAAGGACTTTCCAGTGGGGATTATGGGTAATAGAAGCCACTAAATCACTTTAAAGCTGGGGCAGTAAACATCACAATCAATTTTACAAATTTACATTTTGTACTTTCTACATTTTGCCTGGTGTTTTGTTGGCAGCCATCTTGAAACAACAGAAACAGGAAATCTGCACATTTGGTGGCAGAATGTAATCAAACGTGACCGCTAAGCATTTTCTTTGGGTTGAGCTGGTTATCTGGTACCCTAAAGCTCCAAAACTTTTGGAGTTTGACTTTTCAAGAAAGCATGAGAAATCAGTTGCAACTTGTGAGAGTCTGAGACAGGTCGTGAAATCATCAAACTCGCATGTACAACAAAGTCATGAGACTTGGCAAGTCTGTCTTTCTGATGCATTTCTATATGTTTTTGTCACAAGAAAGAAAACCATGCTTTACATATGTACATGTATAATGTACTAACCTCTTGTCAAGGCTTTTTTGTAAAGCTTCTGCCCGTTCAATGGCTCTTAAGGTTTTTGTTTTCCCCATCAACTCATCATAAAACTTCTAAAATTAAAAGAGGATATGAAAGAATTAAAATCATTCACTCTATGTGTTGAAGGTATAATCTGTTCTCAAGTTAAGAAAGTGTTCAACTCACTTTGATTAAGAATTTCCTATGTTTTATAGCCATAATTATGTAAAACAAAGGAAATACTAATTCAATCCAGGTTTCTCATTAAGTTTTAAAGTAGACAGCTAGGATGCAAAAGTAGGCGGCATGGTCACTGAGTGCTGTAGGCAATTTCAGGCTTTCACTCTCTCAATTTATCCTTTTTTCCTAAAAAGTAGGTAGGGCTGCAATGATACATTTTTTCACGATACAATACATATCTCGATACAGGTGCCACGATACGATACACGATAATGATACATCATTACATAAACTGACAAGTGACATAATCATACTAAAGTGCTTTGAAATCATTTTTCCACATGGGAAGACATATCAACAATGACTTTAAAAACAAACAAACAAACAAACAGACAGACAACTTAAACACGACAGGTAATGTATTAAATCTTTTAATCTACAGAGCACCGCCTACAGTTCACTTCCAAGGAATAGTACATTCAGTTAAAGAGGGGAGATTTTTAATTGAGACCATTTCTTTTTAAAAGTGTCTAAAGAATTATGGAATTGTGCTTTACTTGATTTGACTGAACATTTCTGAAAGTTTCTGATAGTAACTTGTATAAGCTTCAACTGGTGACGTTGGCTTTAAAGCACCTGTAACTTGAGGTAAGTTCACATAAGTTATGGAAGGGAACTGGTTGTCACCAATCACATAAACATATAATTTATGTTGTAGTTAATTTTTTGTCTCAGGTAAATTTTTCTTTTTCTTTTGTTTCAACTCCATTACTGTCAAACTCCAAAAACTGTGAACACCTGAAAAATTTCAGGAGTGTTGATTGTGTACTGGCCAATTACACTAAAGTTCAGGAATACGCAAGCAAACCTCAAAACCACAAACTAATAACCGTCTGCTGTTTGAGTGTTAGTTATCTCGTGCCTTATTGGCTAATTTCTCGCAACACAATAACATTGTATGAATATTTCTGGTGTTCATAGTTTTGTGAGTTTCACAGTAACATTCATTAACATACCCAAAAACAAAAAAAAATTACTTGAGACGAAAAATTAACTACAACATATACATGAACATGCAGAATATAATATTCATCAACACTTTGTACAAAAAATAATTTAGCTTGGAGAGCTATTTCCTGGCTTTTCCAATCCTTCACTTACTTTTTTCTCTGTGTATTTATTGCTCCTCTTTATCAAGGTGATAATATTAAAAAAACGCATGTAGAATACATAAGCATTCTCCTCATCTCCTTCAAAATCGTGATCCTTTGCCTTTAGGTACACCTTATCAGCTGATTTGATGAAACTACAATTAAATACAGATAAAACAGAAAAAATTTAATAACTATTGTTCAGTCCATTATGTTAGTTTGGAGCTTACAGTGGGCATTCAAAACACCGTCCATAAAAGTTTCAAGCACTGCTGAACTAGTCGGTGTCCAGTTTTGTCTCTGCAAAGTCATTTCATTACAAGTCCTTTTGCTGCATCATAAAGTCAGTTAGATGCAAAACATTGTTAATTTCACTGTATCAAAAAATAGATTCCCTTCATAATAAAAGTTAGATTAATATATCTCGTCCTTCATCTTTCTTTGGGTCCACTGTCTGGTTAGTAACCGGTCAAGTCAAATGAAAGTCATCTTGCCTGAAGTTATGTCACCCAAAACCAGAGTTACATGTACATATATGTCACCTGAAGTTTTTATTTAAATTGCCCGCAATGCAGAGTTTTATTGCCTGAATTTTATCAGGAGTAGTACGTGTGTACATGTACAAAGAGAAAAAAGTTAAATAAAGTGTGTGTGTAATATATCTGGTGGTATAAATGTGAAACATACCTTGATTTTTAAGCGGGATACATGTGAAATATATCTCGCTCTTTAATGAAACAAAACAAGTGCAATAAATGAGTAATATCTTGTCCTTTATCTTTGATGAGACAAAACAAGTGCAATAAATGTGTAATAGAGTAACCTGAGATCAGGCTCTATTTTCGTTTCGCTTTGAAAATTACATTCCGGCAGGCAAGGCGAAACGAAAAGAGAGCCTGATACAAACCTTCTACGAAATGTCTGTCGCTCACTTTTTTGATTGATTGACATTTGCCGAATCAGCCAACCAAAATTACTTCCGTTGCTTGTTTTTCTAGTATGCAAATTTTTTACGCGTGGGGAAAAAAGCAGACTGGCTTTTATCTGTTAAATTTTTTCAGCTTAAAATAAAACAGTCAGCACAGTCACATTTAACTTCTTGTGAGATTAAGGGAGATCTCGAAAGTTATTTCTTTTTGCGTAGAAGGTAAAAAGTTTTCGAAAAGATGGCGACACGATGTTCTACTAGTTTTATTTTGGCTAGGCGCGCTCGAATTTAAAATACTGAAATTTCTATTTTTCTGTTGCCTTAATATTTTCCTCGGCAATTTTTCCAGATTTTAGTACATAAATCTTTAAAAACAAAAGCAAACAGCCAACGAGCGAGGACACCAGTTTTCCTGGTTTATTTTTTACAAAAAGCGAAGGAGAAAAAACAGTCTGTTACCTTAAGCGCCCAGCTTTTATAATAATGCCTACAATGAAAATTCCTTGAACAGCCATGTGATATTTTTGGTTTAATACTTCACAATTGGCGACTGAGGTTTCTTTCGCAGGGAGCCTCCGATTGCGTACCCCGTTCAGAGAAGTCATTCCCGGCTAAACTTTCAAATGAAACCAGTTTAAAGATGGACAGTATTTTGATTTGCACTCGCTTGTTGGTAAATCAAAAGGCAACTTGTTAGCGGTCAATAACTTGCAGAGGGATTCAACTCCGCGATACACTCACATTAGTTCCATAAATAAAGCAAATCCTGAGAAGATACGAACAACCATATGAATTTTCTGAATTTCCATGGCACATATCAAGGCATATTTTCCTACCATAAGACCATAAAACAATAAAAAAGACAGCAAAATCGATCCTTCTCTCTTTCAACAACAGATCATTCACGACGACAACCACGCAAGGAATGAACGCTTTCAACTTCCGGCATTTCCAACAGCCAATCAGATTTTGTGGCATTGTTCTAACAGCCAATCAGCGTTACGGCCAAAATCTGGCCATAACGAGCACAAACGTGAGAGAGTTTGTATCAGGCCCAATTTTAGCGGTAGCCGTTAGAGAGAATGTATGAGAACCGCTAAAATTGGGCCTGATCTCAGGTTAGTAATAGAGCAGCATAAAAATTCCGGTGACATAACTCAGCATTTCAGGCAAATTAACTTAAAGTTCTTATAAAATAACTAAGATAGTGCACGTGCTCTGATTGGCTGAGAGGTGTGTTTGCATGAGAGTATGTAAACATGGTTGTGACATCAATATGTTTTGCTTTTTGCATGCTAATCACGCAAGCAAGAATTTGAAAAAGTTTTTGAGTTTAAAATTCCACCAGTTTACCTTATTTACCCATTCCCTCGTTGGCTGAAACTTGGAAAATCTTAACGAACATGCTGTGCTAATTTTTTTCACTTAAGCTGACATTTCAAACGAGAAAAATCTGTAATTTGGAAAGCATCTTTTTTGCAAAACTGATTACACGACCAAGACATTTGTGTATTAGAATTTCTGACTGGTGAAAATTTCTCTTTTAATCAGTGCCATAACAAGGAGTTTTGCATTTTTTCGCAGGACAGTTAATTTTTAAAGAGTAACAGGAAACTTTTCTCCTGTATTTGCATAGCCTGATATAAACACATGAGGGGTTGGGAAAATTCTCAACAATTATGCAAACCCCCAACGAAGTCGAGGGTTTGCATAACTGTCTCAAATTCTTCCAGCCCCTCTCGTGTTTATATCAGGTTATGCAAACACGGAAAACCTTTTCCTTTTGTTCAAACAGTACGTACCTTAAACTTAGATTTAAGACCTACTCCAGATCATCAAAAAGAAGAAAACAAATATCTCCTGACTATCCGATTATTATTGATATTCCTTAGGTACAGTGTAAGTTTCAGTTTTTTGTATCGAAAATTAGGTAAGCTTACTTAAGCTTATATGCAATGAGCTTAATGGTAAATTTGACATGCGACTCAGCTTCTGAGAATTAAATCAAGAGAGCATCTCCGTGTTACACTCTGTTCACGATAAACCATCGGAGTACTCCATGTATACTGTTAAAATTTGATCGACTGAAAAGTGCAACGATAACAGTAAACAATAACAATACAGAATTATATTTAGTAACGTACGTTGCGGGATTCACACTTCTAGAGTCTGCTGGAAGGCCAGAATCAGCGAGTTTGTTCAGCTCTCCTAGGGTGGAGGCCACGTGCAGGTCCTTTAATGTCTTTTTTTCCGACGAAGGCATGATAGAAGACTTCAAGCAGTTATTAAGTCAAGGGAAGGTTTGGAAAAAGCGAAATCTTTCAATACTTTTAACTCTAATGGCAGCCATCTTTAAAATTGATGGAATGACGTCATTTTCTTATTGCTGAACAAAAACACTTTTGTGATTGGGCAGCACCGTAGCCAATCAAAATACGCGTTACATCAACTAAAGAAGTGTCCATGATGGAGGAGGAAGGTTAGTTAAGGTAGAGTACGTGCAGACGAAAGTGACTTTTAGGATTTCGGGATACTTTGTTTCTTTCTCATCGTTAAAAGATGTTAGAGGTCCTTATGTTAGACACAGGTATCCACTGTTTATCGATTACGGGATAGCATGTCAACATAGTAAATTAATTCTTCGTCGCAGAAGAAAAGTATAAGGACAGACATCAGCAGACATGTGATCGTGTTGTGCAATATCTCCTTTTTGAGGGCAATGGGCTATTACACAAGTTTGCATATTTAGGTTATTGTGGTAATCATAGAACTGTTTGTGATTTGTATAAGAAATTTGGAATGCAAAACAAAACTGCCAGATTAGGCGAGTTTTTAATAACCCAATTTTTTTACGAAAATACGAGCATGTGAATGAAGCTTAGAAAAATACTGCTGATCCTTACCAAGAGTGTAAAAAGTTATGTTATCCAAAACAAGTGATAAGAAGTAAACCCAAATCAAGAGTAACAAAAATTAACCCTGGATATAAGTGCTGACTTGCTTTCAAGCAGCTTGTCAATTATTGTGCTTGCTTACAAACAAACAAAAAGCGACGTTGTGTGAATGCCTGTAACCTGGCTTCGCTCATGGAAATACTTTTTTAGATGTGGTAAATATAAATTGTCTGTTGGGGACTTGAAAATTCTAAAGAAAGGTTTTGCTTTTCTTTCAGATCTTGCAATTCTCTACATGGTTTTTTTCAGAGGTTAGCATCAGTCTAAGAGTGACAGCTGTCAATTATGTCTGTCACTCACCTCGAATTATATGAGCAGATGGATAACCAGCCAACAGCATTCAGTAGATATAATGGTGGCGATGAAGATGATGATGATGAGGAGGATGGCATACCTAAAATCAGGATTGGTATCTGTGCTATGAGTAAAAAGGTGGGTGTGTCTCAGGAAGCCCTTTCTGTCTTGTTTGGACAGTGTCCAGTGGCCCATGGTGGTTCAGTTCTGTTGTTTCAGCTAATTATGAACAGAGATGAGCATAGGGGGAGGTGCCTGTGAGGTTGGTTGAGCCCCATAAATTATATGTAACCTGGCATTCACCTAGGCACTGCTGTCATTGTGCGACAACTGTAATCAGTGGAACCTAACATATTTACAATACACTTTCTGCAGGGGCAGGGGGGGGGGGATGGTAGGGAAAAAACACTTTGCAAGTTCGAGCCATGAAAGGCAACAACATGCTAAGGTAATGAAGAGATGTCAACAGGGTTCTATCTAGGATTTATCGGTTGGGGGTGAAGTCCCGAGTGGCCGAAGGACACGAGCTTCCTAGGGGGGGCCAGGGGCTTGCTCCCCCGGAAATTTTTGGAAATGAATATGCGCTGAGATGCAATCTGGTACATTTTGAGACCCAATTTTGAGAAATGTTACAGTGATATTTTATTTTGTTTTTTAGTCGTGATCACGTTCTGATATAGTTACTTATATACTGTAATGATAACAATATTTTTTGGGGGGAAGCCGGGCATTTTGGGGGGGGAAGCTTCTACCCCTTAAATACCCTAGATAGAACCCTGGTCAAGGAAATAGCTGTAAAAAAAAAATGAATTCCTGTGACATAATTAGGGTACCCCTGCATATCTCCAACAATAAACTGCTGGCCAGCCATGTCTCAAATTTAACTAAGCCTAAATTTCATTTAGGCACACTATGTTAATGACCAGGAAATCTTGATAATATTCTTGCAGTAAAATCATCTAACAAGAATCTCTGAATTTTAAAGGTTATTATTGAGCACAAAACTTTACATTCAAGTGGGTGGAGTTACTGTTGTAAGTTTATGTGGGTGCACTCATTTGCTCCTTGCCATCCAAATTTGCCTGTGAACTAATTATTTATTAAAAAATGTGCAGGCTATCCTAATCCAAGATGGTTCCCTGTTCTTAACATTTAACATTGCTGTATTTTACTCTTGATATTGAAAAGCTTTCCTCCTTTTGAAATGTTATGCTCCACTCATGGAAAGTTCTCAAATGTGAGTAGCCTGTTTCAAATCAGGGCTTTTATCGTGATCCTGTTGGGCAGCACAGGCCCAGAAAGGCTTTTTTGCATTAGAATACTCTATCTCCCTGGCCCCAGTTGTTCAAAAGATGGATAATGCTATCCACCGGATAAATCACTATCCACTGGATAGCGCAATTGGTTTCCCTAACACTTATCTGGTGGATAGTGATTTATCCAGTAGATATTGCTATCCAACTTTTGAACAACTGAGGCCTGGAGTTTGCAGAGGTTTGGTGAAACACAATTATTGGGAGTTGAAACAGCAATATGAAAGTCTCAACGTGTTGTTCTCTTCACAGACCAACTCACAACCAATGCAAGAGATTCTTGGTCGCATGTCAGTGTTTGACTTTGTGGATATCTTTGTGTTCCCTGATGACACCATCCTGAATGTACCAGTCGAAAAATGGCCCATTTGTGACTGTCTCATCTCATTTTACTCCAAAGGATTTCCTCTCGAGAAGGCTATTGACTATGCCAATTTAAGAAAACCTTTTAGTTTGAATGACCTGGAGATGCAATATGCCCTCATGGACAGGTTTGTTTACCTATATTGTAGGCCATTTATGTTCAGGTTAAAAAGGCTCCAACCTAGGTTGATTCTCAGTTTCCTTTGTCTCCTAGTCTTTTTTAAAGAGGGTTGCCTAATCCCCATTAAAATATTTCTTTTGCATATAGGGTACTATAAACACTGTAGGCAATACTTCTGAAAATTATTTGGCTGTCCAAAGAAATGCTGGTTCCAGTATACCAGATTCTGGTATATCCTATGATTGGTATATTTTGACAGCTGTTTCATACAGAATCAACGCTTGAACAGCCATCACCTCGATTAGAGTTAATCCTTGTAAAACTCCTTGATACACCGGTAGTTGTTCTGTCATGGTGGTCTTCTCCTCTATTTCTAAATCACAGTCTGTTCTCTTGTAGACCAACGATGTACAGTCTTTTAGCTACTGCTGGTATAGAAACACCCAGACATGCCATCCTTCTTAGAGATGAAAACACTGGTGAACCTATCAACACAAGATTTGTTGAGACAGATGACTCAGTGCAAGTTGGTGATATGGTGTTCCATAAACCCTTTGTTGAGAAACCAGTAAATGCAGAAGATCACAATGTATACATTTATTTCCCTTCTTCAGCTGGTGGAGGAAGCCAACGATTGTTCCGCAAAGTGGGAAACAGAAGCAGTGTGTACTCAGCAGAGAGTTCTGTGCGAAAAGAAGGCTCGTACATTTATGAAGACTTTGTTGTCACTGATGGAACAGATGTCAAGGTATAATGGAAATATTGTGGGTAATCAAGGTTTAGGTTTTTCTTGTGTCACAGATGTATTTTACCAGAGTATTTACGGGGTAAGCCAAAATACAATTTAAATATTTAACCTAAAGGTCTTAAAATTCTTTCAAAGTCGCAAGTGGCTCAAATGACAATAAAATGTTGTATCCAGAAAAGGAGGAGCACAAAATACAGTGGAACCTCAATGTATTGAACCTCTATATAACAAAGTCCTCTGTGTAACAAATGATTGTCTTTACCCCTAGTAGTAGTGCAATATATGGAAAAGTATGTAGATATAATGAAGCCTTGCTATAGCGAACAAATTTTGCCAGTTCCTTGGCACTTCATTGTATCGAGGTTCCACTGTAAAAAGAAAAAAGAATAAAAAGGAGTATAATGCACTGTAATTGGTTTGATTTTGCATGGCTTGGTACCCTTGATGAATGAGATTCTTGATGCTGAAAGTTCTTGAATAGTTCTTTAATACTGTAGTAGGAACTAACAACCTGACAAATGGATAGGTGGATGCAATGGGCATGCTTTCAATTTAATAAGTCTACAGGTTACCTTAGGAAATGTGAAACAGCAAGTGAGAAAATAATCGTCCAATTTTGGGATTTTCATGTACTGTATTTGTTTTTTTTTTTATCAGCTTTCAAAAATAATACTTGGGTGAAAAATGGAGGCATTTCAGGGTATACCTGACTGTGAGGATTTGTCTGAGCAGAAATCTGCATCAGAGACATGCACATGTGGTATCTGTGCATGTGATCTTCAAAATCCCGCGTGAGTTTTGAATGTCTGATGAATTCTTTATAGGTGTACACAGTAGGACCTGAGTATGCCCATGCAGAAGCTCGCAAGTCTCCATCACTTGATGGAAAAGTTGAAAGAGATTTCCAAGGGAAGGAGATTCGATATCCAGTCATTCTCAATCAGTATGAGAAAATTCTAGCCAACAAAGTCTGCAACTTATTCAAGGTAAGGGTTTCTACATGTATTTTAAAGCACAGGGATTAAATTTGTTGAGGAGTCTTTCAGATCGAAAATTGAATAGGAAAAAACAAGGTCCACTGAACTATTTTGATTGTCCTTTAGACTTTGTAATTATATATTGTGGATGGAAGACTAAGGTAAGGTTAGTGAGACTGTCAAAAACACATTTTGGTGATCGGGATTTATATTAGAGATTGTCAAGTGATCTGCATCGTAGAGGGGTCTACCTGCTTGTGGATCCTACCTCTGTACATGTACTCTAAGGCAAAGTTCAGACGTCTATCTTTTATGAGTCCAGCCTAAAACATTGAATTACATACTGGTACATGAAAAGTTCAGCATCTGAATCAGTTAGGAATGCCTGTTTCAATTTGGAATGGCTCAGTCTTTCTTCCCACCTAGCCCAGATCTACTTTGGAATGGCTTTGATTCAGACACTGAATTTTCATGTACCGAAACTAATGCATAAATAATATTTACAATGCATTTTCTAGGCATTTTAACTGAAATGAGCATTTTCCTCCATTTGAATTTAGTTCAGCTAGAACTAAGATCGGCGTCTGAATCAGTTCTGCTTGTTGAAATAATTTGGGTTGGCCTTTATTTGAATTAGGTTCAGCTTTTGAAAAGTTTGGCGTCTGAACTGGGCCTTAGCTATAGCCTGCATAGATGGTGGTTTTTTGCTGTGTTTTTTTCTTTTGTGGTTTGCAAAGTAAGAGTTACAGCCGTTCGAAAGCTGAAGTGAGGTCCAAACAGAAAATAATGGGGGAGAGGGTGAGGGGTGCCCCCTCTTCAACGCTTTTTTCTGTTGTCGGTTAAGCTTTCACGCTACTGAATCTCTTACTTTACTAACCACAAAAAAAAATACCCCCCCCCCCACAAAAAAAAAAGTTCTCGCCAGTTTTATTACAGTCAAAACAGGTCAAGCGTACCCCCCAAGATTCTATTAATGAATTGATTATTTGAAAAATGAATCCGTTAGTCGTTCCCGTAACTAGTGTTAAATTCAAATTGGAATTACCGCATGCAAAATGAGCAGTGAATAATTTACGAGAACTTGTCTGTATTTGGTCAGATTGAAAATCTTTGAATGAATTAAAATTCTTAGAAGACATTTACATCAAATTCAGGGAAACTAAGCTGGTAGAAATTTCGTAAGTGAATCGCGTGTGAATTCACGGCTCGTTACACATGCAAGAATGTAGAGATGAATCTGAAATCTACAACTGCCAATGGACTCAACTTTCGAATAATAAATTCATTGATGGAATTTTTGGGGGTATGCTTGACCTGGCTTGACTGTAAAAACACAGTGCATGCAAAACTTAAATGTTGTTTATACTGTCAGTGTATGATTCTATCATATTTTTTGTTCGCCTTGATGCTTTTCTATGTGGCAGGTGTTAAAAAAACATATAACAAATTTTGACAGTCCTTTAAATTTATGGCATGATTTGAAAATGGGCATATTTTGGGAAAAAACGACCCAGTCATCCCCATGAATAATGAAACATCCCTTACACAGCTCTGTCCTTCGTTGCTCTAATGTAAGAAGGCCTGAACATGACAGGGCATCTAAGTAGTGCAATTTGTAATCAAAAATATTTTAGAGCACGTTTCTGTATCTGTTCAAAAGTTAAGCTGAGGTATTCAAAAAAGCCATAGAGTAAGACAGACTGGCTGCAAGCTACATAGAACTGAACCAGTCCTTCAGGTGGTAATTTTGCACGCTTTAGTTGTATTAAAAATACAAGATTTTTTTGTCATTTCTGTTATATGAGAATTCCACTTTTAAGGTCTTCTTGAATATGGGTATAGCTTCTCCAAATAAAATTATCCCTGATTCTTGAATAAATTCAGTTAAAACTTCTGAAATTCTCTCCTTGGAGAGTAAATTAAGTTATTTGTATATTATTAGGATGTGATTTTTAAACCTCTGTTAACAGTTCAAAAAAAATTAAATTTATTCAGTTTAAAATTTGTTAACTGAGGGTGATTCTCAATAATATTTCCTTTATCTCCTAGCCGTGATAATTAGAGTTGAGGCAAAGGAAAATGCATGACTTATTTCATGTTTTAGGAAATAATAGTTTGAACCAATATTTATTCGACTTTGACTGTACAACAGGCAAGAAGTGTTACTAAGTATTATAATCGGAGTTGTTTACAAAGTTTTATGGATTTAATCTAACAATGTGCCCATAGCTATCAGTTTGTGGGGGATTTGTACATGTCATTGTTTAGAAATAGATAGTCCAGAATGTACATTGTACAATGTACAATGATCATACTAAATCGACTTATGATAATTAAGACTCTTTTTGTTTTTTTTTCTTCTTTATTAACTTTCCTCTGACTTCATGCTTCTTTCAGCAAACTGTCTGTGGTTGTGACTTGCTGCGCACCCATGGAAAGTCTTACGTGTGTGACGTCAATGGCTTCAGTTTTGTCAAAACTTCCAAGAAGTATTATGATGATGCTGCACAAGTGTTGATTGGTCTCATTGTGCAAGAACTAGCACCTCAGTTATACAGGCCATACCATCTGGATGTACCAGAGGAAATCCCTGCAGTTGAAGCATTGAATGGTACCATGCTAGAACTGAGATGTGTTGTAGGTATTATTAGACATGGTGACAGAACCCCTAAACAGAAAATGAAGATGGAAGTTAGACATCCAAGGTAAGATGTTGTAATTTATTAAAATTTGCAAGGCTGCTGCCTAAGAAAATTATATGGGAGCCCTTCGGGCTCCTAAAATAAAAAGTTAGGAGCCTGAGCCTTATTTCTAGGAGCCTAATTAAAAAAATCAGTACTTTAATTAAACGTGTCAAACTTTTAGCACACAAAAATCGGTGCACTAATCAGTTAATTGATAAGCTTCAAATTTATCATTTATCCAACTCTAGCTAACATTCAAGGGCCAATCTCCTTTTGTTTCTTTACTGGAGGTTTTTTTACTTCATTGTATTTCAAGAACAGAACCCCGTATCTAAACCTAGTTTTTTATTAGTTCACCAGAATGACCCTATCGATAATGTGTGTTTCTTAAGTTGACAGTCTCAACCAGATCCTCGAAACTTGATTCACCGCTTTTCGAAACCTTTAAAAAAGTCTCCCTCCACACAATGCTAAGGAACGTTGCGTGAGGAGACAAAACTCAAAGAGTACTCGAGACACGAACAAATCAAGTTTCAAAACACAAAAACCGAGTTTGAGTTTCAAGAAACCAGCATTTTTTTGTATTCATCACTCGAAAGAATTTAGAGAAACGATTTATTTCTCAAGAAACATAACAATAACCAGTCACGCGTACAGTGAAAGCACTGACCAACAGCACTTGCGTGTACAATTTAAAGCTAACTTAAGCGACATTCAGTTTAAGTTTTTAGGTGATAAGAAAGGTTTTTTTTATCTTGAATCGGTATTTTTGTATCAAGTCTATCTTTTGAACTATCAAAACTGTTTTTATGTTTCTGAAAGTTTGTATTTAAGTCCATCGCGCGCGACTGCATAAATTAAAAAGAGGTTGAAATATGATCTTGAATTTCTGCCGTGAATCATTTTCAAAAACTGGAATGTTTTTGTAAGCCTTTCAAAAGTTACCAAAAAACACAACAAAAAATAGGGTGGGATAGATATTGCTGAATAAATGATAAAAGAAACCTTGGAGTGTACCGTTCAAGCTCATAGCAAGATAGAAAATGCTACAAACTTGCAGAAGTAAAGTTAGCATACCGTATAGGTATGTCACGTGTAATTTGAAACCTCAGATTTCTTTTCCATGGATCGCGACTTTTTATGCAGTGTAGCTTAGTATTGTGGGTCGTGGGTAGTGGGTACAGGTCATGGATCTTGGGTGTGGGTAAATGTCGTTGTTAAAACAGGCCCTGCCAGGGTCAATTCTGACAAGCGACATGGCCCAACAAGTAGTGACAGCGCGTAAAATGAAATTGCAACAAGAGACAACCTCCCTCGGCTAAATTGCGACAGTGACAGCAAAGCCAACAATAAGCGACAAGCATTTATAAACACCGACACCAGACGTTTTAAAATTCAGACGGGCGACATGGGACCTCCCCCCTGGCAGGGCCTCTTAAAAAATAGTTTCCGAAAAAAATAAAAATTAAAAAATTGAATAGCAAAAAATTGTAAAATTCATGAAACGAAAGTCCCACTTACATACCAGGAGTCTTATTCCCCTTCCCTGCAGTCAGCAAAGCAAATAAGCGAACCCTTTAGTGCAAACAGACACTAAAAAGGCATTTAGGCAAAAAATAAAGAAAATCTGCACACTATGTCAACCTGAAGCAGGCTAAAGAAAAAATGGAGACTGACCTGCTTTTCCTTAAAGATGTCAACATTCGTGACTGAAACGCCCTTTCAGTTAAAGGAATGATATTCAGAATCGTTACAGCAAAGATTTTGTACACAAAACAAAACAAAAAAGAATCAAGAAAATTATATTTCCGTATGGCAATAGAATTTACATACAATCTTGCCTTAACTTGAAGGGTTGAGCATGAAAGTGGTTCCTTGGCTCCTAAGCTAGAGACCTAAAACTTCTTTAAGGAAGACTTTTATCCAAAAATATGAAATAGCTCAAAATTATCCTTTTTCTCCCTCACTTCCCCTCCCCTTTCCCCGGTGATCATGTTCCATCTTGTTAAAAAATCCCTGCTGATCATTGGAATTGTACAATGTAGATTGCGAGTCAGAGCTGTCCCATACTTTCTGCAAATTGCGTGTTTCGACTTATTAATTTTTTATCTGTTTCTTTATTTCGCGGTGATTGCTCAGGTATATATAAATCTTCAGCCGCAACATGTCTTTTATGCAGTGATGTTGTGAAAGGGGACTCAGGTCCCAAGTGGCTATTAAACTCAAGGCTAAGGCTTCATTGTTCGCTGTGTGTATGCAGAGATTTTCGTTTCATGAATTTTACAATTTTTTCTATTTAATTTGTTAATTTTTTATTTGTTTACTCTCCTATCTTTTTATACTTTTTTTATGCATGTACCTATGACATTTACCCAAGGCGATTTTTATTTCATAAAGTTAATATTTTAGAACTTTTTTCTATTTTTTTTGGTTATTTATTTTCTATGCCTTTTTTTTACCCATGACATTTACCCATGACCCATGACCTCTACCCACTACCCAAGACCCACAACATTTAGCTACACTCCTTTTAATCAGTTTTTACCTCATGCAATAGTGACCTAATGTTCTAACGCTGAAGGAAAAGTCATGATTTTAATATTGAAAGGATTTCAAAGACTACTAAAAATTTATTAATTCGCCCCATTTTCGGATGAGAAACTTCAATTGCACTGCAGCGGAAGTCACCGTAGCGAATTTCAAGGCAAGTACTTGTTTGTTTACCTTTTATCAGTAGAAATATTTTTTTGCCCACAGCCGACAACCAAACATTTTCTCTTTTCGTTTCAAAAGTGTAGAAAGAGCAGGGAATTTTGTTGTTTGTTTACCGGAAGTTAGCCTAAGAATCATAATAATCCTGAGGGTAAATTGTAGGCGCCTCTGGTGACTGGGTGCCCGTTAGGTAGTAGCCTTGATTTGTGTCCCTTTGCCCACAAGGTGATGCCAAATTTGCTGCCTTACCTCAATTAAGGCTGATGAAAGAGCCATTCAGGCTGGTGTGTGTGTTTTTTTACAACTTGTCCTGTGGGTGCCCCACTCTTGTACACTTGGGTAACATCTTGCTCTTTGGACTAGCTAAGTTACTTTATTGAAAAAAGGAGTGACAATAATTATTATGTCCAGTTCGGATTCCAATTCAACTGGCTCAGTGTGAATACCTACACTGTATTGAAATGCTTAGGAAACCCCATATTTTTTCTTCTCATTGACTCTGCTTTGAAGTAACAAGAACTTGCTTACAGCGGCATTCTGTCTCGATTGCTTGGAGATTATATTGTGAAATGAGGAGGTGATTAATTCTACACAAAACAGGATTTACTTGTGAAAGGTTTTTAACTTCCTACTTTATCAACATGGATACTTTTCACTTGTTTCTGAACTGATTTAGTACGCGTGTTAGTGACGACCAGAAGTACCTCTGCGGTCACAGGCTATACATGCGTATAAATACATCAAAATTCAAGGACCTTGATGCCAGAGAAATTACATCATTGCCAGAGATAAAAAAAGTGATTTACGTGGCACGTCATTTCAATCATCGTGGAAAATAAACCGCATTCTCATCACAAGACACATGAAAGTTTACAACACCCGACCACCGCAGTTTTGCTAATTAAGATTCTTTTTTTTTCAACCACTCAGTTTGTGCACTGACACGTTTCGGAAAAGCTCTAAATTTAATCTTTCCTAAACATCTGTGACTTTGATCACGCAACGATTCTTAGTCTCAGTTTCCACTAGGAACGTCTGGCACAATGACCCCCTATTCGTGTATAAAATACGAACAAAACGAAAATGCACTGCAGATTATGAGTTGATCTTGCTGCTTACGCAAGCGCGACTTATTGGTTTCATACTACAATGATTAATTAATTACAGTTTCCTTTCATCTTATTCTAAGAACCTAGAAGCTTTTCCCACCAAGAGAAATGAAGCCTACAAAATGCCCAGCAAAATAAAAAAAAAATGAGGCAAGAAAAGCAAAAAAAGAGGGGAGGAGAGAAAGCTACATGTAAAAGTAAAAGTCAAGACTGCTGAGTCCCTTTTAAATCTCGAACTTTTGCTTTCTGTGCATGCCCAAACTTTGTAAGCTAATATTTTCCATCTGGATCAGAAAGCCATGAAGTGTACAACGTGTAAATGGCTTTATGGGAAGTTTTAGTTCTTTATAACATGGCAGTGACCAGAAAACCACTTGACTAGCTTCAAAACTGGTTTTTCGGCAAAATTTCCAGGGGTGAATGGGTTAAAGGTGTTTTATGTATTTTGTATTATGTGAACAATATGAGATGCAAATACGCAATTCAGCCTTTGGGCTGTAAAAGTATTTCTTTCATAAACTATCTATCTACATGTATCTATCCGTCTAGCCTACTCAGAGGAGGTTAATTTCCACAGCTGCTGTTTAATAATAATAGAGCTGCAGGCCCAGATTCTTAAAGCCTTCACTGAATTGTATGTCAATGTCAGTAACTATTAATCAACAGGTTTATAGAACTGTTTAAGAAGTACAATGGTTTTGATGAGCACAAGCTTAAACTGAAGAGGCCAATGCAGCTACAGGAGGTGTTAGACATTGCCAGAGATTTGTTAACTGATTCCAAGGAGGGAAGACCAGTGTTTGAGAGTCTAAGCAAACTTCATCAGCTTAAAAGTGTCTTAGAAATGTAAGTTCTTCAAACTGGACTGATTTTTGGTGGTGCCATCTTACTGTACACTACTGTCAAAGTTTGGAAGTGTGTTATATAATAGATATTCTTTTCCCTCTTACTTTTTTGTCATGAAAAGCAAATTTTGACGGTCCATACATGTAATTCGTGGAAAACTTTGAGTATTATCCGGAGCCACATCCATGTTATAGTTTGGGGACTACATTTTGTAGGTCAATTTTTGTTCAAGGGGTGGGGGAGGGGGAGTGCTTGATATTGGTGGAGGGAGTACTGTAAAAGAGACAGTCGTCAGATTTAGTTCTTCTGAGGTTACAATGACTGACAGTGTCGGAACTCAACCCACCCCCCTCCCCCCCAGAAAACATTATTTTTAATGGTTGAATTAATTATTTTTCAGCTTGAGAATAAGTTATTAGTAAAATTCTTAGTAATGCATGACACTTGCAGTTAGAAGGCTTATAGGGTGATAAATAATTATCAAAAAGTGTCATAAATGTCTTTAAGACACAGATGCTTTGGGTGTATAACCCTTCTTCAGTGTTTAGAAAACTATTGCACTGTGCAACTGTCATTAAACAGAAATAAAATTGAAGCATGTTCATGTGCAAAACGTAGTGTGCAAGATGTATGTCACAGGACAAAGAAAGCTGGAATTGATATCAAGTCCTTTTAGCTGAATGGTTTCTAGCTGGAAATTATGTTCATTTCATGCTGCTTCTGTTGTACATGTATCATATTGGGTCCACTGCACAGAGCCAGACCACACACCTGGACATAGAAATACTGTGGCCCATGGAGTTGTAATGCTGGGCCACAGGAGACCCAGGAGTGTTGTTACGTATACTTCAGGTTTCATCCATGATGAAATTCATATGCCTTAATTTCACCATTGCCTGTTGCAAGGAATTCTCAACATATAGTTTTGAAGGTACAATCTTGAATTCATTTTACTTTCCACCCATTTGTGATGAGTTTTTCCTCCTCTTCTCTCCTTTTTCCCAAGGTATGGTTATTTCTCTGGAATAAACAGAAAGATCCAATTCAAGTATCTTGGAAAACCACGAGATGGAAGTGAGAGCAGCGAGAGCAGCGCGGAAAATCGACAAGGAGATTCAGGATCCGATGAGAGGAGTTCTAAGAAGAAACAAGGGAAGGAATCCAAAGAATCTAAAAACAAACAAGAAGGGAAGACTGAAAAGGAAGTGAAGAGGAAAGAAAGCAGGGAATTTAGTAAAACTCAAGATTTAAAGGAGACTGATACTGCTACTGCTGATGAGAAGCTGAAAGTGCCTGTTGATGAAGATCATTCTCTGCTCTTGATTTTAAAATGGGGTGGTGAACTTACTACAATGGGAAAGCAACAGGCTCTAGAGCTAGGCCGTGCATTCAGGTAACCATGAAAATAATTAAGATTGTTCCTCCATCACTCCTTATCAGGCAGAAAACTGTCCTGTCCAATCATCCAGGACGAGCAGATTTTTTTTGCCAGGCGATCAACTTTTCATACTCACTTGGTCAAGTAATCATATAATCAGAAAGTGAAACAAGCAGGCAAGGTAACCCTTGGCAAACAATAAGTTAAAGCTTTTATGAAGGATGGCTGAAATTCAAGATCGTTTCAAGTCCTGCTTATGCTGCATTCTGCCTCTGATCTGATCCCTTTGTCTGACTTCTCTACTAATAAAATTGGTACAATGTGCATATGCACAAGCAACAACAAGGACACAACTATGTGCATCATCTATGAAAGAAGTAAAATCTTTTACAAATGTTTTGTTGTAGGAGCATATATCCTGGTGGCCATGGAGAATACTCTAGATTATCTGGTTGTGGTCTGCTACGACTTCATAGTACGTACAGACATGACTTGAAGATTTATGCATCAGATGAGGGCCGGGTTCAAATGACAGCTGCAGCATTTGCTAAGGTAAGCAAGCACTGAGATAGGAGCGATGCCTACAGATGTACCTTGGGAATTTTATAACAGTAGGTTATGGATCTTTCCAGGTTTTTTTTAACTTTTGATAAAAGAGCAGTAAGTGAATATCATATCATATCATTGACACTACTAGAGAGAGCGCCTTAAAAATCATAAGGTAACTTAAGATGATATGTCCAAAGAGAGCAAAGATTTTGTAGGTGCTTGTAAAATTTCACAACTTTGCAGAGCTATTTAAATAAATAATAAAGAATAATAATAATGATTTGGAGGTAGCACATCCAGCAAGTGGTTTTTCGTCTACCTGATTCCTGCTCGAATTTGAATTTGGAAATGTTGGTTTTTGAGGAGAGAGGAAAACCGGAGAACCCGGAGAAAAACCTCTCAGAGCAAGGGAGATAACTGACAACAAACACAACCCACATATCATTATCATATGGTGTCAATGCTGGGATTTGAACCTGGGCCTCATTGGTGGGAGGTGAGCACTCTCATCACTGCACCATCCCTATGCTCTGCTATATCTTTGTTAGTTTTCAACATAGTAGAGGAGACTGGTCATAAAAGCAAACAAAGTTGAAAACAACGGTGTTGTAGTTTATGTTGCAAGCTCCCTGACAGTGCACACTCCTTTGTTGTTTGTTCTCAAATTGTGAATGAATAAATTAATGTGATGTTTCTGTTGGTCAGTAAGTTCAAAATGGTAGGAATGCTATTGAACTTTATGCACAGTCAGGTCCATAAAAGCTAACAGAACATGTAACAAAACAGTTTAACGGCTTTCATAACCATTCTACTTAAACAACTTTGTTTTCAACAGGTCATTTTCAAACTTGGCAACTTTACTGATTTTATGGATTTTGATGGACTTTTGCTAACATGTCCCGGTCAAAAGTTGAAAAAACCATGAAAGGGTCTATTGCCATGATTCTAATTGATTAATGATAAAACCTGTTTTGTACATTATTACCCGCTAGGGATTTCTTGCCCTTGAAGGTGAGTTGACGCCCATCCTTGTTCATTTGGTGCGTAGTGATAAGAACACAACAGAGATGCTGGATACCTCTAGTGAAGCCGCAAAAATCCTTGGGAAGTAAGTTTGACTATACTGCAGTATCCAAAGATATCGCCATAAATGTTTATGGGGTGCTGACATAAACTTTTTTCTGACAGAAACCTTTCTTACAAGACACATGAGGATTGTTGGTGTGCTGTACACTTACAGCTGTAGCTGCACTGAAAGTCTAATGCAACTTCTCTATAGGGGTTCTTGTAATTATAACAGGGAGTTTTTAACTTTTAAAAGAAACCACGATGACAACATTGGCAAAAATGCCACTTACATGGAAAAGGTAGATCTGTGTTCTTTCAACCTTCATCACAATTATTCCAACTCATTTACTTTGTCAAATGCAGCAAATTTCCTAGAGTTGAATTCTTAGAAAAACAAATATCCACAACACATTTCACCATCTTCGTGACTAAATTCTTGCTTTGGAGGAAAAGTACATCAATAATTGACATCTTATGCATGTAATAAAAAAAGGAAAAGGTGCAGACGAGCTAAAGGCCGAATAGGACAGAGCTTATCCCAGTTTCCTTAGCATGGAGCATGCCTAGGAGTAGTACTAATCTGCTCTGGGTAGGATGCTAGTCCATTGCTGGACTATCCCATTTATACAGGTACCCATTTATACACCTGGGTGAAGAGAGGCAAAGTGTAGTAAAGTTCCTTGACTAAGGAAATAATGCCACGGGCAAGGTTTGAACCCCAGACCTCCAGATCCAGAGTTCGAGGTGTTAAGCGCTCGGCCACACACACCTCAGCTATGCATGCAATGCAAGAACTTATTTAATAGCTAACAGGACACCAACATTATAAGCTTCTCATTTGGGTGCGATCAAAGGCCTGAGCTTTTACTTCTTTTAATTCAGTTTATTTACTCATTTTTTTGTTGATCTATTAGAGTAAAACACAGACTTCATGAAATGCTTCGTTCAAGTGAGGATTTCAAAGATGAAGATTTTGCAAAGGTTCGTCTATTCATGTATTTTCTTCGGGCGTCGATAAAACCCGGAACATGGAACATCCCGGAACATCCCGGAACATCCCTGAACATGAAAATATGAAAACAATTTTTAAGGAAAAAATAATTAATTAATTAAATAATAATATCAATAACAATAATAATAATAAATAATAAAAAGAACAATAGATAGAAAACATTTTTTGCAAAAATTTATAATATCAAAATAAATAACATAACATATATAACATAAAAACGAAAAGTAAAGAAACAAACAAAGAAAGAAAGAAAAAGAAACTTGTATCATCTCTGAGTATGAGAAAACAATATTTTGTCGCAATGAATTTTTTGGGCGAGTGAGGGTCCATTCAAATGACAGTAATGAGTGAAGGCTTGCTTCTAAATGTAAAATATATTAAAATGGGTCGCGAGGAGGGGGTTTTCAAGCTTTCCTCACACAGCCACCTCTTGTAAATGTTTGCCATGCGGTTTAACGGTTATCCATTTACGGCTTTGCGACCGTAAGAAGAGCTTAGGGGCTCGTTACTTTGGACTTGGATAATTAAATTAAAGATTCACATTCCCCGTGAATAGTTGCAGTGGCAGTGGTAGCGCAGCGGTAGTTTCTAACTGTTATCAGTTAGCCTGAATTTTAGCCGTCTCCCCGCAAACTCCTCTTGCGACTCGAGGAGACGTCTGAAATATCATGCTGACTGTAAACAGTATAGAAACTACTACGAATGCGAGTATTGTCCACTAAAATCCAAACACAGGAGCCCCTATACTCGTCTTAAGTTTATAGAGCCGCCTAGTCTGTAAGTAATTCATGTCAACCTCAAGTGAAGCAAAGCACCTCAAGTAAGCAAATGTCGGTTATTTATAAGGAGACTATATGTTGGTTTGAAATGAGCTCCTTACCGACTTGGCTTGACATGAAATACTGCACCAACATTTCAGACCATTCCAGAACCGTAAATGGATAACCGGCAAATGATTAACTCATGCAAACAACATTACAAGAGGTGTCTGTGTGAGGAAAGCTTAAAAAACCCCCCTCCTCGCAACCTATTTTAATATATTTTACATTTAGAAGCAAGCCTTCACTCTTTACTGTCATTTGCATGAACCCTCACTCGCCCAACAAATTTTAATTGGTTGCGACAAAATATTGTTTTCTCATACTCAGAGAGGATACCAGTTTCTTTTTCTTGATTATTTCACTATTTTTCGTTTTTTTTTTGTTATTTTACGTTATTTTTAATTTTCACAAAAATTATTTTATTATTATTATTTTATTATATTTTTTTTACATCAAAATTGTTTTTATTTTTTCATGTTCCGGGATGTTCCGGAATGTTCCGTGTTCCGGGTTTTATCGACGGCCATTTTCTTCTATACTAACCCTCTCTTAAATGAAGTTGCCAAATTAGTAATCAAATCAATCAATCAATTACACATTTCGTATCTCTTTTGCTTTAAATAAAATTGATGTAAAAGTTATAGTCATCTCACAGGGAACCAAGACTCTAGAAAGCGACTGTTCAGTGACAAAAAATGATAATACAACATGCGCAACGGGCATTAAGTTTACAAGCCAAAAGTTTAATTAAAGCTCTACAAATGTTCAAATGCTTATCTGGCTGAAAATGCCGGATAGTCCCCTGATTCTTTTCTTCCTCTTTTATTCTTTGTTTCTTTGTTTCCTTTTTTGTGTGTGTTCTCGCCATTAACAGCTTGCACCAACCAAGTCCCGTTCTGTAATTAATGCAATGAAGAATGTTAAAAACCCACATTCAATGTGTGCGAAGCTTTACAGCCTTGTTCAGGATCTTACAGGACAACTGAAGGATTTGATTAGTCAGAAGGTTTATGATCCAAGAGGTGAGTCAGTCTTGGCAATTGTGTATTCATACTCGGACAGAAACAGCTGTAATGACCAAAAAAAGAACTATTCCATGTCAAGATGTGTGGTAGGTCAAAGATACTTTTAATTAGCTTAGGTAAATTATAGCTAGCATCGTTTTTCTCATAAGAGATAACGTAGTTGGATTCTGGAGCCAATATTGTACAAACCAAAAAGCAAATTACCCCAAGTTTTACCCAAGATTAAATTTCATTTTTAAGAGTAAAGCAATTCCTTGACATCTTAAGATGTTTTTTCATCACATTGTGCGCCCCAACATCAACATATCAACACCTTCTTTACCAACTGAAAATACTTGTTTAAATGAAGATACGATCATCGCAGTCGGGTAATTGCAATTACCACTACGACGATCATATCTTTATTTAAATTGTATTTCCGCAGCTTTCCGCAGTTCACATCATCTTCATTCTAAGAAAATACTAGGTTAACTTAATATTGCTGTTCGTAACCTGCTTCTTGTGTTACCAAATTGATGGTCTTTTATGTGGAGAACTTGGATTTTTGAAACCACCAATGTCTATTTTGCAGATCCATTTCTATATCATGAAGAAACACTTGAGTTGATGATGCACAGATGGACAAAGTTAGAAAAGGTAATAGTCAAGTGATAATGTGACAGTAACAATAACAATTAGTGAATGAGGCTGAGTATCTTATGAAGAACGGCCGAGGCGGATAACACCCTCCGAGATTTCCATAATTCTTCATATGATAAGAAAGCCGAATTCAATAATTGTTTTATTATTCATTCAAAATAATTCCTAGTTTAAAAACGTGGCTAAAACATGCTTACCTCCATCGATCCATCGATGTTAAGTTCATATTCGATAGTGCACGTTTAGGGTTGTTCAGCTCCGCAAATATTCTCCAAGTAGGAGATGTCGCCTTCGAGTTGTCCTCTTGCTGTACTTGCCGTGTTTTTAGCCATTTTTTCGCCTAGTTCTTACTCTTGAAACGATTGAAATGTCCGCCATTTTTCAAGTTCACAACCAAAACAACTCAACCTCGTCCCCAGGTCTTCTCGGTTAACGGTGCATGAACCTGCAAGAACGCTGCATTTTTGACGTCATTTCCTCGCTAAACACAAAATTCCTCCAAATTTGGTCATCAGTAACTGGTTATGGTGAATTAAACGTGTGCTTTTAGCCAATCAGAATCGGGGAAATATTTTGAATGAATAATAATAACAATTAAATGATGCCATATACAACCCATCTTTCTTTTTTTCAATTATTCCCTGTTTATACACTCATTATTTTAACAGGATTTCAAGCTAAAGAATGGACAGTTTGACATAAGTCTCATCCCAGATATATATGACTGTATAAAGTATGATGTGCAGCATAATGGGTGAGTAATGTAGTAGACTAAAGATGCGATCATTCAATTCCCACTTGCCTGCCTCTCATTTAAGGGGTCAATTTGTGTTCGCGTCAATCACTCTTAACTGACTAGCACTTTCGTTAAGTCATTTTCTGCTGCTATTAAAGATATTGCGCGTCCCTCTAGGAAAAAGAAATGGTTCTGTATTCCTCGTAATAGGGAGCGTAAGCACTAACGACGCGACGGCTATGAAAACGTCACGTAAAAAGTGAATTCGCACTGCCTCACACTTTATCGCGCTTTTACCATCTCGTTTACTTCGTCAAATGCTGGCAGATTTTTTTGGAGTTTAATTCTAAAGGACTGTATCAAAGTTCAGGAAAAGAAAAAGAAAGCTGTTGTCTTGTGTTCCCGTGAAATTACACACTTTCACGTTGTAGTCGTGCAACGACGGCTACTAAAAAAGTAAGAAATGTACAAAAAAGCGTGATGCACGTGCAAGGTAGTTGTTTTACCAATCGAAACCTATTGCTTTTTCGCCGTTTTCGTAGCAGTCGCTGTCTTCGTTGCTTAAGCTCTCTAGTAGGTCAACCACGACGGCAACAGCAGCGAAATCGTCGCTGAAAAAGTGAATTCGCGCTGCTTTAAACTTAACCGCGCTTATTACTTATCGTTCAATTCGTTAAATGTTGGCATTTTTTTCTAGAGTTGAATAGCGAGGTTCAGGAAACGAAAAAGAAAGTCGTTGTCTTGTGTTAACGTCCTCCACGATACGTGAAATAAGGCATTTTCACGTCGTAGTCATGCAGTGACGGCAAAGAAATGTACAAGAAAGCGTGCTGCACGTGCAAAATAGTTGTTTTGCCAATCTAAACCTATTGTTCTTTTGCCGTTCTCGTTGCAGTCGCCGTCGTCGTTGCTTAAGATCCCGAGTGAAAGATCAAGTATTTTAGATGGTTTTACACCATGTAGCACATACAGGAATCTAAAGAAGTAGCTACGTTTACTGAACGTAACTGACTCTCCCAACTTTGATCACATCAAATCTTTCAGAAAAATGTCGTTCCTGACCTACAGCCAAAAACACGAAGTATCCATTAGTTTTCAGATGAAAAGTGTATTGCATTCGTCGTCGTGATGCCAGAGTGGATAGAGAACATTTCTTTGTCTAATGTCCACTTATTTGCGCGCCAAGGAACCCCATAAAATCCTCACCGTTATTGCGGCTGCAGTGCAAGCTGAAGTATTTTCTCTTATAAATCCATTTTAGTCAACTTTGTTTGAAGAACAGTTTGGATTTGTATAAGTGTGCGAAGGCTTTTGCAGACATTGTCATTCCACAGGTGCGTATGAAAGTCCTTTAAAAAAGATCTTTATAGAAGTTATTTGTAAAAGGCTTGCTGGTTTTTGCTTCAGAACTGAAAAAAAGATAAATCAAGTCTGGTATATAATAACGCAGGAGTCACGCCATACACGGGAATTACTTCACTTGCAGCAAAAGAAGTTTGTCTTGTGCGGTAAAACGCGCAACGCGTAAACCAGGTTTTGTTACAACAAGTAGAACTACTCTCGACTTTCTGAAACAACTTTTCGCAAACTACAACAACCTGATTTGTTTCAAAACAGTTTTGATTCATGGGTGGTAAAAAGGTCAATATCGCTAGTCAACTCGTTTTGCAGCAATGCCGCAAAACAAGTAGCACGTTTGTGCTGTTCGTTTTACCGTACTTGAAGTTTCTTATAGGTAAAGTTGTCACTTAAATCCTGTTTATGTTGAGCCCTTCAGTTAGTTAAGGGAATGATATGTAGCTCAAAAGCCAGACTTCGAATGATGACAGTTTTGATCCTCGTTTCTTAAAAATGCAAGCGGAGGGCGACTCTTTTAGTTTTAGAACATAAGTGACAATGAGAAATCTTTGATGCCAGTGAAGGCTAATTTTGACGGATTATCTGTTTTCAGGAATATGGAATCACACAAGATGAAAAGCTAGCCATAGCTCAAAGGGTGTGCGTAAGGCTGCTGAGGAAAATCAGAGGAGATCTGCGCCACGCAGACAAGTCAGATATCCATACCCGTCTCAATCCAAAGTATTAACTATAAAATGTTTATGCACAGTGGAGCCTTTGATAATTATGCAATAGTTTCTTGTTCAGAGACTAGTGCTAACAAAATGCATGGCATGACCAGATTTGCCTATATTTAGTCGATAACCTTGCACTCAACTTAAACAATTTACTAGGTAGATCAGTATAAGATTGACAGACTTTCTGTGACGATATGCCAAAATTCTGTTGGCAAGCTGCAGACAACTTACAAAACTGTATTTACAGACCTCTAGAATCTGGCCAAACCTGTTGTGACATTTTCTACAGATAATCCTACCAAGCCTCTGTTGACAGACCTCAGACGAACTACGGAAATTGGGCAGCGACGCCCTTCCTCTCCCCAGTCTCCTCCCGTTTTATTTTCGTGTTCGCGCTTTCTCAATTTCGCGAACCCGACTATCTCTTGGAACAGGCTGTATTGTCAGAACATGGACGATCCGCCCTTACTGTGTTGATAGAATGTTAACGATCTGCCCAGTCTCAGATGACATACAATGACAATCTGCCCTTAATGTACTGACAGAACTTGGACGATGTGACCATAGACTATGGAAGTTCTGCCCAAACTGTGTTGACAGTCTGTAGTGGATTTTCCTAAGCTTTGAACAAACTTAAACTGCAGAACAGACTATGAAATCTGGTGCGGACAAACCATAGAGAGGCTTCCTAAACTTTAGAGTAATGAGATGCTACCACTGAAAACTAGAGCTAACTTTTTGTTACTAATGTTAACTATTAAGGTAGCGTGTTCGTCTAAGGTTTTGAAATTGTTTGCACAGTAAAATTTCATCATTTAACCTAATTTAAACCCTTGTCGCCCACTCCACCTAAGCCTATCTTCTGAAATCGTTAAAAAAGAATTGGCAACTTTAACTGTAACAGATGCGTGGTAGTTAGCATATCTTACTAGTTCCAGATTGCGGGCCATTTTTGTCACGCATTAATTCGAACAAATACATTATTTTGCCTTTAAGGTACTGGATATTCTCTAAGGCCTGAAAGAATTCTATTCAAGTCATTCATCGTAATATCACGACGTCACGTCAGTTTTCCATGTGCTCACTCAATCATGCATCAGTTTGTTTCTAGAGCCCTGTGCAGGGAGATGGCATCTCCATTGCTTTCTGTGAAGAACAGCTATCCATCCTGAGATGTTCTCTTTACTTCGAGTCTCTGGCAGTTTAACGTTTACAGTTGGGTTATTGAGCGTGTTACTGAGTTTTTGGCCCGCGTGTTTTCTTGGAGAACACACACCAGTCTATCCTAACCAATGAACACTTTGACTACTTGATCTAAATGTCTTTAAGCTTGCTAGATACTCCCTTCTCCAGTGCGTCCAGAATATCTTAGCAAGTTTTGAATCAGTGTCCATCGGTTCCTAGGATTGAGCGCCAAGTCGTCATATGAGTTGTCCTTCTAGCAGGCTAACAATATAAGAGTTAGGCCTCGACGCTAGTTCGTTCATTTAAGGGGCGTCGAGTTCAGAAGAGCTTCTGTTTTCTTGATGACAGGTCTTAGTTCGTCGTCTTATTTATCATTATCTCATTCAGCAAGGCCAGTCACGAGTGGAGGATTCAATCCTATTTGCCAATGTTTGCAGCCTTGATCGTCATCTTTTCCCTTTTACTGTATCTTCTGGTGTTTACCCTTGTCTATCATCTTGTCTCACTTTCTTATCAAGTGATATTACTTTGACACTTTCTCCCCTTAACTGATGCTAGCAAAGATCAAGATTTTCTCGCTGGTTTTATATTTTATCCATGACACCCAAAGCATAATCCACTTTTCGATTGTCACTGGTCTATTAAAATATATAATCACGAAGGCAAAATGTAACACTTTGCTAATCTTTTTTTCTCCTCCTTTCGAGGATCCATTGTGCATAACTGTATGCAGCTGGACGTATAAGCTTTAAACTCCCCCAAATACTTCGAAGCAAATTTGTAAAATTCAAAAGAAAGTTTGAGTCCTAAGAGCCGCCGTGTGTATCAATGGGCTGTCATGACTCATACTTTTTTTAATCAGGTGCTAGCAAAATTTTTTGGAGCTCTTCAAGACATGATATTTACCTCCGACAGGAAAATGAGACGTGTCGCCCGGATGTTTTATTCTAAGCACCTAGACTACATATTACTCCTAAATGAAACTGGTGGAAGAAGAGTGTTAACAACGACAGCTGTAGGAAAAAGCAATCGATATGTTTCGCTGCTTACACATAATGTTAGTAACATTCGTATCACTAAAATACACTGATATTATTGCTAACCTTTTAATATTTTACGTTGTTTTGACTTGTTTTTATAGTTACTCACAGAGTGTGGTGACTCCTCATCGCCATGTCCGGACGAGGTTGTACTTCACCAGTGAGAGCCATGTTCACACTGTTTTAAATGTTTTCAGGCTTGGAAAGCTTTTTGAGGTTAGTTTAGTTTTCTAATTAACACATACCTTTTCAACTGACTGTCTGTCGTGTCGACGCGAAAAGCTATGCGGTATAAAATTAACAGCAACGGGCTCAGGAATAGAGCAAGAGGGACGACGAAGCGGGAGCGTTGGGTAACGAGACAAAAACGGCTGCCTAGGAAATAATAATAATAATAATAATAATAATAGGGTACTGTATTTATATAGCGCAACATGTCCTTAAAGCTCGTGGAGCTTTACAATAGTAAAAATACCAAGATTAAAATCAAAAATTACAATTACATTTTCTCTGATGACGATAAATATTAAAATGTTTCAGTACAATATTAAAAGAAAAAAAAGTTTCTTAAACGATCTCTAAAAAATATAAAATATAACTAATAAAATGCTTCTTTAAAAAGAAATGTTTTTAATTTGTTCTTAAAACATTTAGGGATTGGATTAATTTTATGCTGTTAGGTAATACGTTCCAAAGTCTGGGGGCAGCCACACGGAAAGCCCTGTCTCCATAAGATTTCAGATTAGACTTTTGTATGACAAGGAGATTGTTTGAAGAGGATCTTAGTTACCTGTATGGGGTATAGTCAACAATATATTTCGGAGCCATGCCATTCATTACTTTATAAGTAAGGATTAGTATTTTGTACGCTACTCGCTGTTTGATTGGTAGCCAGTGTAATTGACGAAGTACTGGTGTTTATTTTCTGAGCTTCGAGGTCTGGACATCAGCTACAAACTGAATTTCTCTTTGAACTATTCTTAGGATGTACCAGACGAGCAGTGGCAGAGAGCCGTTGAATTCCTATCAGAGGTGCCAGAGCTGAATTACATGACTCAGATTGTACTGATGTTGTATGAGGATCCTAAAGCTGACCCCCAGTCAGAACACCGATTTCACGTGGAAATGCACTTCTCCCCCGGAGCTAAAACCATGGATGATCCTGAGTTCCTCGCACGCAAATCTCCCTGTAGGAAGCGTAGTGTCGAGGATGCAAGGTTTTCTACTAGTAGTGGAACCCCTTCAGATGCTGTGGTGGAAGGGGCTGTAAACAGGGCGCAAGGAGTTGATGAGCCACAAAATGAGAAGGACGTTAAAGGCGTTCCCAATGCAGACCTTGATCTCACCTTGCCGCCCGATGCTTCAACCACGGACTCGCGTTCTACAGCGTCGAAAAAGAGCGTACAAAATTTTGATACAAATGATCTTGTAAGCGTTGTTGCGACCTCTCTGGGACCAGATCTTGTGGAGGACGAAAAGAGTTTGAATGAAACAGGCTATGAACCGTTCAATGACAAGCCATTTGATGAGACTGTTTATGCTGGAAATGAGCGGCCGCGGTGTGCAATTGGACTTGATAACTTCTCCGATTCTGGTTTGTGTGAAGGCACAAGTGACAGTGCTGTTACGTCTGGCACTTCAATTGAAGAATCGTCCGCAGAGGAGGCGGTGAATAACAAGCGGCGGAGTTCTAGCGCGGGTGAAATTGAACTGCAACAACAGTCTTCCTTGAAAGACAGCAAGACGCAGCAAAAAGGAAGTGAAGGCGAGTTACGGACCAAATCTGATAGTGATGTTCATTCAGCTGTTGTTATACCTCAAAAGGTTTCTGTACAAGGGCAGAATTCAGTGAAATGCATTGTTGATGGAGACAAAACGAATCAATCTGTGAGGAAGACACGACCAAAGTCACATTCTGTGAGTGTAGCCTACCCTGTTACTTACGCGACTCCGTTACCAAGGTGTGAGTCAAGTGATGACATGAACGTTCCCACGTTTTCAGAAGGTAAGGTTATTAACTACAGTCAAGTTAGTGTGAGGCGCTTGGGATGTGGCGTAGAAGAGTTACACAGTTATATAACACATAGGCCACTTTGGAAAATACCCTAGTACTGTCTATTTATGGGCCATCTCAATATTCTGTTCACATTGTTGGGAGCTGTTGTTAGCCTTACAGCCCCTCAACATAGTTGTAGATCCGGTATACTGAAAAGGGTTAAATGTCATTTTAACAGTGTCTCGCGATAGTCTCAATATTTATTTTCTTCGCGTTACTTTGCGGAACTCGGGTAAGCACAGAGTGATGATTGTCATTATTATCTATTCATATGTGTGGGGGGAGTATTGGGACTGTTTGACCTTTAATTGTCTCACAAGTGCTCACAGAATATTGAGACAATATTGCGGCATACCAGGTACAGAATGTTGAAACAATACTAGGCTCTTTCTAGTTGGTTATTCACATGGTACAAAACCGCCATGCTTGAGAGCATGGGACACACTAAGACAAGACAAACAAAGGAATTTACCATCTTAAATGGTGTGAGCCTCTTGGTTGTCTTGTCCCATTGCGTTCCTTGCTCTCCAGCATGGTGGTTTTGAACCACTTGAATGACCAGCTGCAAATGGCCTGGGAAGCTGCCCACCTACCCCTCCCTTAAGCCAACTTTTTGACCTAAGTGAGAAGTAAGTGGGTAGGTGGGCAGTCTCCTAGAAACGTATAATGATCCTATTGTCGTATGGCACGCAGTAGTTCTATATAGGTCAGTTTGTTGAGAAGCCAACAATTACGTTTCATGAGCAAGCTCCCTTCACGTGCTCTGAATCCTTTTGTACCATTCTCAAGGTCTTTTTAGGACTTGGCAAATGAGGGTGACGCTGCCCCCCTTCTGAAATATTTTTTCTCGAAAGAGGGCCCAACGCTGTTTAACATTTTCTTACGACTTGGTTTGATAAGTAGTTGACCCACTCTCTCTTTTTCCATTGTCTTGCTAATTTTCCTAATTGCTGCTTTTTAATTTTCAGTACGTTTTAGGGTATTTTACAGATAAACTGTCATATGAAAGAGTAATTAATGCATGGTCATATTTAAAGCTCTGTAAAATAAGACGTGGTTACCTTTCTCTTGATCCCTCGATCATTTGCATCTATTTATGCCGCCTTCATTACAAGAAGCTAGTAGAATTACTTCCAACGCAAGTAACTGGTAGATTTGCTATAAAAATTGTCATCATCTTGAGTTCCAGAACTTTTAAAAATGATCCTTTCACTGCCCCGCATTGAAAAACTCGTTTCCCTGGTTTCTAATATGCGTCTGTAATACTTGTCTCGCAAACCTCGCGAAACTCTGTGTGTTTGGCGCCATTGATGGGTGGTGCGAGGAACTGGATGGACAGCAGCAAACTCGTCTGCGAAGTGAGACGCAATATGAATGCGCTTTTATCTTGATGTTCGCTCTTATTTTGAAGCCAATGGTACAAATCGCTTCAATGTTCTCTTTAAAATACTTTTTCCTTGTGAGTTCATGGCCAGAAGCATTTCTAGACCATCAAAACGGCAGGAGAAACAACCAACCAAGTATTTTGTGGTTTTGTGTTTGTCGCGTCTTTGTTGTTAAGCAACTGCGGACACCAATCCAATTTGTAGAAATATGTACATTCAAACTTTCTGCTCGCTAAACGATCACCGCACGACATGAATAGCCCACGTTCGATATCCTCAAATTCTAAGATGACTTCCAGGTTTTCTGGTCATTTTTCTATATTTAGCTTTGTTTTCTTTGTGCTCAAGTCTCTTCTGGGAATTGCGAGACAATGAAGTCGTGGAAATTTGCAATTTTAACCCTTACGCCCGGGAATGAGCCATGTTAGAATGGTAATATAACGAACGTGTGCTATCGTGACAAATTTATAACCTCTCTTCGCAAGGTCTTGTTCCTAATATATTATATTTCCATTGTAGGGCAGCTGACTTTATTCTACGGCTATGATAGTATCACTCTTCGTGTCCACAGCCACGTTCGATATATGAAAATTTGAAGATGACTCCGAGGCTTTTCACCACTCCATTATATGGCAATTCCCAGAGGAGACTTCAGCACAAAGAAAACCAAAGTAAATACGGAAAAATGACCAGAAAGCCTCGGAGTCATGTCAGAATTTTAATATTTCGAACGGGGGCTATTCATGACTTGTTGTTTTAATAAACGGTTAAAATTGAATGAAACAGTTTAGGTACTATTCTTGTGGCTGTTTTTAAACAATTATGGAGTATTCGAGAAGTGCTTGTGGTTCGCCTCATTGTGTTTACTGCACAAATCTGAGACATCCAATATCAACCGTACACGTGCAAGCTTTGTCCTGGAATGAATCCCTTTCTTTACTTGGTGCTAGCAAGGCAGACTACCATCTTCTTTAGAGCTAACCATAATCCCACCGTAAACTTGCTTTGACGCAGTTTTAGCTGTATAGACCTTTGTAATCACGTACACACTAAAAACACCTGCAGAGATGTTGTACTTTGATGCGAAAGCGCTTCACTTCGAAATACCTTTCATACGACAAGCAACTGTCAAACATTTGTGTAGCATACTTCTGTTTATAGTTCTGGTGGCTGGTTTGCTTTCCCATTGAACTGCTATGGCATCACTCTACAATGCATTTACTACACGTGAACTTGTTCACGTTCTTTTTTTATGTTCTACCTGTTATGACGGTTTGCTGGGTTTGAGTAATTGCTGCGTTTTATTTCCTGACGCATTGACTGACGATAGTTGCGGTTAACTGATTGTTGGCGAGCACATTAATAAGTATATGTTCTAGCATTAGACGCAATAGATTCTTTTGGGCACTTTTAAACTCGTCCCTTTTCCCTTCCGAGTCGCCTGCAAGTCAATTATGTCACTCCTCTCCAATTTCATTGTCTTCCCTGCACTGCCACAACATTGCAATTGTCTTCTCTCTAACACCACCACCCTGCCTTATTGCTGTTAGGGACTTTATGATCCAACGACGCAAAGGAATCGAAAACGTCGCTTAAAAAGTGAATTTGTGTTCTTTTAGTCTTAATCGCAATTATATTTACCCACTTACTTTTTCAAATCCAGGAGAACTTCTCTGGAGTTGATTCTTAGGGACCATGTCCAAGTTCAGGAAGATAAAGAATATTTCGTCCCTGCTTGGTTATGTTCGCGAATTAGGAATTTTCACGTCTTAAGTCGTGCAAATACGGCAAAAAAATATACAAATAATGCGTGATGCATGTGCAAAGTTGTTCTGTTGCTTATTAAACCTATTGTTCTCGTTGCCGACGCATTGTTGGATCTTTAAGTCCCTATTGGCTTTCCTCCACCACCACATTTCCAATGTTGTTCCTCCACCATTAGCACCACCAAATTTCCATTATCTTTCCTTTTCCACCACCGCCACATTTCTGTTGTCTTTCATCCGTCACCAAATTTCCATTGTCTTTTTTCTTCCACCAGCGCCACATTTCCGTTGTCTATCATCTGTCAAAACCACCAAATTTGCATTGTCTTTCCTCTTCTACCACAGCCACATTTCCATTGTCTTTCCTACCAGCACATTTCCATCGCCTTTCCTACACCACCACCACCACCACTGCCACCACCACATTTCCAGTGTCCTTCATCCATCGCCGCCACCACGTTTCCATTGTCTTTCCTCCAGCGCCGCCACCACCACATTTTCATTGTCTCCACCATTACCACCACCACATTTCCATTGTCTTTCGTCTATCGAAACCACCAAATTTCCACCACAGCCACATTTCCATTGTCTTTCCTCCACCACCACCACCACATTTCCATTGTCTTTCATCCATTGCCGCCACCACATTTCCATTGTCTTTCCTCCTCCACCACCACCACATTTCCATTTTCTGTCATCCACCATCACCGCACTTCTATTGTCTTTCCTCCACCACCACCGGCGATAACAACTACCACAGTTCTGTTATCTTCCCTCCACCTCTACCACCACATTTCTGATTTTCACACCTTTATCGCCACCACCACATACTGCCGCACTTCGATCAACACCACCTCCGCCATAACACTTTTGTTTTCCCCCTACCCTCATTCTCTGCACTCTCTATTTTGTGATGTTTGTTCTTCCCTCTTCTTATTAAATTCTTTTTTTCCGTTTAGTTGTTTTGGAAATGGGATCAAAACATACTCTACAGCCATGACACAGCAATTAAATGAGAAACCACTGCAGAAAACGGCGTGAAATATCCTTACAATACTGCTCTTTGTTAAGCATGCTTTGATATTTAATTTTCGTTCCCACTACAAGCATGGTGGCGTAATTGGACTTGGGACTGACTCCGGAGAAACAAACTGTTGAATCTGTTGAATAAAATGACATTTTTGACGTTAGCAGGCGTTTTATGGCATCTTTACAAGAAATATGGAAACACATCTGTTGAAATAAAAAGTATTCCAAAAGTCTCAGTCTCACATTCCAAAATCTTTACATGTATCGTGCTTAGCAGCGAGAATTATGAAGTGGTGCGATTGTTTGAAAGTGCGACAGAAAAGTGTGTACCTCCTGGCTTCAGTCCTATTAACGCATTATCGAGGCTTGTATGCTATTCCTATCTAACGCTTTTAGGCATTTCATATTGCTTAACATATCTGGCATTTTCATGGTCACTATTGACAAAAACAGGACAAATGCTCACCATTGATGAAGAGGATGATGAATGTGACTATTTAACGGATGTATTTGAACGGCAGCGGAAGAGCGGCGTGGATGACGAACACGAACCGGATGAACTTTACACACTAAAGGATGAGAGTCAAAAAGAGGAGCCAAGAAAAGGTGACAAATGAAGGTGGCATAGTGACAGGAAGAAAGGAAGAAAGTCAGTTGTCAGAAAGTTACCTTGTTTCACTCTCATTCGTCAGGACCATGCTTCCGCTTCGTTTTAAGTTTGTTGCTTGTAATTCCTTCATCTTCCTTCAACTGGAAGTAGGTGTTGTATGTTGCAGTCTTAAAAAGCTTCTGATAGAGCTCCTATAAACTCCAAGAGCTACCAGGAAGATTTTAAGAACATCCCAAATTTTTATATTCAGAATCTCCGGAAACAGATAGTATCATTTCACTGTCAAGCCACACAATGTTCATATTGACTGTATTTTCGTTGTTTTATTGAAAAACGCTCGTATTTATTGTAATCTCCGTTCACTTATCATTTTTTTTAGTTTGCCATTTCACAATATTCCGCTCTTAACCACATTTTTTTTGAGTTTCTGTTGGTTCATTTGCTTTGTTTGTAACATTTGCTGTCCATAAACTACGGGAATGATGGTTACACACTTTTGGCGCTAAGATTCGTGGGATGGTGAAGGTTAACAATATAAGGGGGTACCAGGAAGCTCCAAGGAAAAGGAGTTGTTTTTAATTTAAATTAGCGAACGAAACAATCGATGAATGAACCAGACAGCAGGTGTGTTTTCAAAGGCCAATGAAAATACAAGTTTCTGAAAACGTCGCGGCTCCCGGATGTAATTATAAGCAATGATTGGTTGGTTGTTGCCATTGGATGCTATCGTCCAATTATAGCAAACGATCCCAGGAGGAGTTGCGCCGACAGCTTGTACCAGTTTTCTTTTTAGTTTATGTCGTTAATATTCATTGTCAATAAAAGCTTTCACTTCCTGTCAGAAAGATAGTCTTTCGTTGTTTGCGCGTGTCACATAATCACTTGTAACTTGTACATGACGTGCATTCTTTGTTCTTGCTGGAGCTTTACCGGTAGACGTAGTGAATTGAAAATCTGGATAAAGGCGCTTGGTTAAACTGTACACATCACAGCTCGTGTTATGTTCGTTGTTATGTTTCAGCTCATATAATTTCATGCCAAAATGTATGACGTTTATGTCCAACTAAATGTAATTTTTAATTGACAGGAACGGAAAAACCCTCGTCAGCCAAATCAGACACCACGTCTGAGCGCCCGCGGAAGGTCAGCTATGACCTGGTGAATAAGCAGGGAAGTGACGAAGGTGATCAATTATTGAGAATAGTAAAGTCATCTCCTGCGTTAAAAAAAGGATCACCAACAAGGAAACGAAGTGTTGGTAAGATATTGACTTTCTAGAATAGTCTGTGTTACTCAGCAAAACCCTGGTGAGATGCCTGCTTGCAAGTTAATTAGTTTGTATTTTTTCTGCGAACACTCTTCTTACCGCATATCATGTGCACAAGTGAAATGTGTAAGAGGTCTTTTACAACCGAGCTTTAAGCAAAGACGTTTTGGAGTAGCACGCGTCAACCGGAAGTGGACTTTGTGCATTCTTGGGTGGTAGTGTTAGCCAAATTTTCAGGCAGACCGACTCTTTAAGAACAAAGACCCATAGCAGTACAAATTCAGTAGCGTCAAGGCATATTTGAAGGAAAAAGGACTAACTTCCGGTTGACGTGCCTCGCTTAGACACGCCTTTGGGTTAAGCTCCCTATTTACATTCCTGTGGCACTCAGCCAGGTATCCCAAGGAGGGTATAACGAGAGTTTGGCTCACTCATGTGATAAACCGGCCATGTTGTTGGTCAGTACATTATACACTTAATGTCAGATCCCTCGGGAAACCAGTGAGTTTTGTTTTCCTTCGAGTCAGGATGTTTTCCGAGACGGATGTATCATGATCAGGATACATTTGATTTTAGTCAAGGCCATGTGACCAAGAATCAACCAATGGCAGTCCCTGTTTAGTTGAGTGCAAGTATAGGAATATAACAATGCAATTTGTTTGTAGATTTTGCATAAAAGTTAAAGACTCAAATTTTTGAAAACTTGACCACGGTGTCTGTGATTTGCGAATGTGTCTGGAGTTACATTGTTTAAGGACGAGATCCATGTTTCCAAAGATCGATATCATGGGTGTATTTACGTCCTCAGTGAGACGTTTCATGAGGACATTTCACGTCGTACTAGAACAGAGGGCGACAAAAGTGCAGCATGAAGTATGACACGTGCGGAACTGGCTGATTTCATCCAGTTTTTTTTTTTTATCGCATTGTCGTGGTTGAGTATAATCCTCGTGGTTGCTTAAGCTGTTTATTGGGTTGGTTAGGGAAAATTAAGTGAACATCAAAAAACGATTGACGAAAGAAATCGTTGAATTAAACGGAGATTGCACCCTTTACCCGTCGTCAATATATGTTTTTATTTTATTCCAGTCCCCCTGCCCCGATTCTCTTACACTAACACAGATGAACAGCACTAACACGTGGGTTTGGTAGTCTTTTGGTTCCGAGCTTTCAGACTTGGAAAGGTTGTTACCAATCTGTACTAACACAGGTTACGTGAGAGATCCCAGAAGTTCTTTTGTCACCTGCTAGTGCCCACTTTCCTTAACCCAAACTACTTTTGTTGTTTTACACAGGATCTGCAACGTCCGCTATCCGTGCGGTGAGAAAGCTTTCTTACGCCATCTCAAGTGCATTGGTCGTCAGACCTTATTCCGTTACAAAGAGCACAAAGAACAGCCGCAAACCACCAAGTAAGAAGCGGTTTTTTCACTTCACTACTAATAAATAAAACTAACACCAGTAGCAATATCTATTTCCCCTTTCCTCTACACATTGCATCTCCTCGCGTGGCGTGATTTACGGCAAACTATCTGTAAACTGTCTCCGAGGTGAACTACCTTTCCAGCGACGCAAACATAAGGACAATGGTGTTCACACAGTATACTGCATGCATAAGATGACTTACAAGGTTATGTTCAAACGTAGTGACCAGACGTGGTGCCCACATTCGCTACCCGCTGGACACTAATGTGAACATCTTCAAAATGGCGTCTGACACACACGGCGATACGATATGCGCAAAGTTACATGTCAAGTACCCTAGGTGTGAACGCGGCGCCATTTTGTGCCGGTACACAGGTCTTGGGTCCACGGGCACCAGGGGTGAACATAGCTTCAATCAATCCAACATGAGGAGGAAGCTAAGGAGCACTTTCGAGACTCACCTTGTAACAACTACTACTGCCGAACAAGTGGCCCCACAGAACATAATAGAGAGATTAAGAGTCGCGTTTACGGCAAACGGCAGATTCACGTTGAGAATTTCTCAGAATAGAAGGAAAGCAGATAAAAACTGTCCAGAACAATTCTCTTACTCGCGGATAAAACTGGCTTGAAACTACTTATTTTTGAGTAAACGTTTAAACAGTAAACGACAATTAAGGGGAAAACTTGATCACGTGGTACAAATTCACGTTAACCGTTTGGTGTAAACGTAATCTCTCTATTGTCGGGCCTAAGCGGAGTTTGTCCTGCTTCAAAGTAATTTGAAATCCCTTTTAATTTTAGTTGCAGATTTTTACGAAGAAATGACCAAGGTAGAATCGCTGAATCCCTTGCGTACATTGCACAACTCAGTGCCGCTTAAAGAAATGGACGGATTTTTTGATAAAACAGCAGGGGAAGGTGCTGAAACCTTGGTTACGCCTATCAACACACCCTCTAGAAAACCTCCTTCAAGAAGGCTTGCTGCGCGATCAGCTCCTAATCCGGTGCAATCAGCCGAGAAAAAGAGTTCAGCGGGGAGTGAGCCGGATACGGAGGGTGTTACCGACCTGTTAACTGAGGCCATTCAAAAGCTAGATTCTTGACAAGAGTTTTTTTTACGATATTTAAAATAGTTCATTCAGTTATTGCCAAATTGTACAATAAAAGAGCCCATAGAACGTTTTCACTTTTCACTCACGTGGCCAGCATCTATGCAAATTTATTAGAACAAAAGAAAGCCTTTACATAAGAATAGAGTTTTACTCCCAAAGGATTGGTTTGGAACACCAACATGGCCGCCGTGACGTCATGTGAAAACGCTTCATTTGCCATTGGCACATCTCCCACGATATACCTTGTATACCCTCAAAATTTTGTTTAACCGGTTTCAATTGAACTTTGCACAACAACACTCAAACATCATCCAACAACATGCAACAGGGTGTGCAAACGGACGCAATATGTAGCATCCAACAGTGTTGGGAGTTTTTGGCCAACCATGTTGCGTCCGTTTGCACGTACCTTGATAACCAAGAGAAATTAAAAAACAAAGGTTATACAATTTTTTTTTTTTTTGGGGGGGGGGGGGGCAAACAATGTGTTTTCTGTGAGATGTGCAAATGGAGACTCAGATTATTTCAATGTTGTTTAAATTATGCAAATGGAGACAACAAAAATACAAATTTTAACTTGTACTGGTGTTTTGCCTTTTTGTTGTCATTGTATTGTTTATTTATTATTTTTTTTACCACATGATTTCTTTCATTAAAGTTTTATTCTACAATTTGAATTCTGATGGTGTTCAGCCATGCTATAACGTTATTGTGAATGATACTTAAATAGGGCAATGAGAAGGTGCTCAGAGTCCTGTTTTTGTATTTGTCATGTTTTGCACGCGTTCGTACTTTAGATGTAAGCTGGGTGACTTTAAACTTGATAACACCCATCACTTATCGCGTACATTTGACTCACATTTTTTTGCGGTTTGGCCTTCTAAATTCTCTCCGAATTTTTGGAAAATGCAAGTATGGACGCCGGCTTCTTTATGCTTGTTTTGTTAGTACGAAAACGGACCGTTTCGAGTCCACATTCTTTTGGTCTCTTGTTTTACCATGATTTTTAAGTTCTACGTTGGATGTATTTTCGCCCAATATTGTCATTTGACGCGGGTGTTTCGCATGTAAGTTGTAAATGTGTAATGTAGTGGACAAAATAAAAGTTTTTTAAGAGAGAGGAACGCACAAGCTGATGTTTTTTATCATTATGGTGAAAGAAGGGCGCGCCTTTATTGAAACCTTCTCCGTTTGGTCGGTGACTTAGGGCCTGTTCACATGAAGGTGGGGGACCCCAGGTAGGTGAGGTAACCCGCCTCTCCATATAATCTTTCATTTTCATTTGATCACGTTTACATGATATGTGGGGTGACCCGCCACATGTTACCTCATCTATCTGGGGTCCTCCACCTCCATGTCAACAGGCCCTTATCTTACCCTGGCTCAAGGCCACGCGCATACTAACAAAAGTGCGAAAGCCCATCTACCCCACCCCACCCCCGGGGGCATCTATCGGGGATCTTCGGAAAGATGTAAATGCCCCGCGTTAGGCCAGCAGACCCACGGTGGTGTCTTAAAATCTGTGCAAATGTCCCACCCTAGGGACAAAACAAAAGGTATGTTTTATTTAAAGACGCCAAAAATCGCAAATTCACGCAGTGCGTAAACAGTATTTTAAAACCTTATTAGTGAAACTGAAAAATAACAATAAAGTGCCGAATAAATATCAACTAGTACTTAGCATACTGTTATCTGAGAGTGGTCCCGATTTTTCGGATAGACTCCTAAGAAGAAGACCGTGAGAAATTTTTCCATACGAGGAATCATCCTTTTTTGCTGAAACGTCTTTTTTAAAATTTCTTTGCAATGCATCCGGGCTACAGCTGTTGCGCCAAGGCTGTGTGACGACACGGACGAATCAGCTGATAATCCGGGAATTCCAGCAAATTCCCGCACTTTCAATCGGCATATGTTCTGCTTCGCCCATATACGTTTATCCCGGTGAGTACACATGAGTGTTTATATATTATGCTGCTTGCATAGTTGATCGGTTTCTGTGTAATGTTCTAAGCTTATTTAGAGTATTAAAGCTATCGGGAGACATTCTTTAAATCTCCTGAATCTCTAAGAACACGAAATAATCGGCTACATTTTTTCATTATCGAATCCTTTTGACCATATATTGAAATGTGTGGTGTTGATCAATAGCATGAGATTTGAATTTGCCTGCTAATACAGCCTCCCCTCATTGCTCCGTGTTGTTGGTAAATTTCGTGAAATGTCCCTAGTGACGGGAAGAGGCGGCGAATTCGAGGCTAGATTTAAAAGTGCTACAACACTTATGCATCAGTCAATTCCACCTGCGCCCAGCCCCCCCCCCTGCCCCGCCCTGGATGGCAAATTCCCGGGGGTGGGGACTCTTGAGCTATCAAATCCCCCGGGATGGGGACAAGAGGGCAAATGCCCCATCCTTCGTCAACACTGCAACATTTTATATTGATCGCACAGTCTTGTAGTGCCATTTTAAGCAGTTTAATGTGCGATTTTTTGTTTCAATTAACGTCTTACTTTGAAATAGTGCTATTCTAATAATTAAGACTTTACCCCATGATGACACCAGTTTATGGTTTTAGTATTCCAGCTGGAATTGACTGATGCATTACCAGTGGCAGATCCACGCCTTCAGATTAGGTGGGGAGAAAGGGGTAGGCATCACCCAGACCCTGAGATAAGGGGGAGGGGGACGGTCTCACCAAAAATTTTTCCGGGTGTTTGGGCAACAGTTTGGTCTAAAAATAAGGGCCCTCCCCTAGATCTGCCACTGCTTACTGGCCACCAAAATATGAGTTAAGCTTTACGCTTTTGAATCCTTTTAACTACCCAGACTTGAAGGGAAATCATAATTTAAAGAATGAGAGCAAGTGATAAAAAGGTAAATCTCAACTAGTCTTATTTTGTGTATGTTTCATCAATCTTGGCCTATGAAAATGGCATACATGTCTCTTTTTTGCAAATATATCAACTGGGCCATTTTTTCCCCTAGCCCACCCACCTCCCCCCACTGGGGAGGAAGTTTTGGCTTATGGTCTTAACAGGTATGTGCCACTGAACAGGGTACAGTTTTTAGGGTCTGAAGGCTTACATGCTCTGCTGCACACCTTGTATTCAAAGAAAACAAATTTTGTCATATTACACCATTGCTACAACTGGTTACCCGGAGCATATCAAATAGTTTTTAAACTAGCTCCGACTTACATTTCTGAACTTGTATCTCTGAAGGACAGTGGAGGGTGGAGGGAGGGGGGGAGTAACTATCTTAGATTAAATGACGGCAAACTTTTTAACATTCCATCATGCAAGTCGATATTTTTCCACACTTGGTGATCGATCCTTTTAAATGGCTGCCCCAAAATTATGGAAAGATCTTCCCCTTATTATTAGAAATAAATCTTCAGTCATTGCCTTTAAAAAGTCTCTTAAAACTTAATTACTTCCATCAGAAGGCATTTCCTAACTAATTTATTGTTTTATTGTTTTATAAAGAAGGATTTGTAAATAGGATGTTATAATAATTAGTCATTGTTTTTAGAATTTAAGACTTATTATTTTTAACAAATTATTAGGTGCGATGTGCAAATAGGACTTTAAGGATTAGTTAGTCATTGTTTTTAGAATCTTAGACTTATTATTTTTAATAAATTGTTAGGTGCGATTTGTAAATTATAGGACTTTAAGGATTAATTAATCATTGTTTTTGGCTATGTATTAGGAGTTTAGGATTTTGTTGAGTCAATGTAGTGCGCAGATGAAAATTCCTTTTCCTGGATTGATATTTGCGCAATTCTTTGCGTTAATTTTTGCTGGGTATGTGCCACTGGCCTCTCAGAACCCCTACCCCATTATAGTCTATTCTGTGGCCAGTTATAATGTCTTACCCCAAAAAATCCGAAAATGTGCGACCAATTCTAGCTGTATTGAAAATGCAACCCCATTCTAGTCAATCCAGTGGTGAAAATGCGACCCCATCCAGTGGCACATCCCCATTAGCCTCTTATAAGGAAGTACCTCCCCCGTGGAGTTGATCCAAGCAGTGTTTGATTAGAGAAATTTAGACACATGTTTGGCAAGCAAAATACTAAGTCAATGTGTACCACGTGATCATCCTTTCCCTAAGCTTTATTTCTTAGTCTACCTTTTATAATGTGATTTAATATCTCACTGTTGATTTAATATGGCTTAGTTTGACAAGGTAGTTATGGCTTTAATCTTTTCTTTGACCACAACCACAACTGTATTTTTTGCATTTTCATGTTCAATGTTGAACCGCCTGGTTAGCTCAGTTAGGAGAGCACCGGTCTGCGAGCGGGAGGTCAAGGGTTCAAACCCGGCCAGATCAACACTCAGGGTCTTTAAAAAAATGAGAAGAAAGTGCTGCCTTTGTAATGACATCTATAAATGGTTAGACTTTCTAGTCTTCTCAGATAAGGATAAAAAACCGTAGGACCCATCTCACATCTCACAGCACTTTCACTGATTTGTTCTTGTGGGACATAAAAGAACCCACATCACTATTCGAAAAGAGCAGGGGTCATAGACCCTGGTGGTGTGGCCAACCTTTCGGGGTTGTGGGATTGGGTAGGGATGGCAGCTCGCATGGGACCTGAGTGCCGTTCATGCACATTCCCTCTGGGCAGGCCTATGTCCAGAAAAGCTAGTAAACCTCAATCTGAATACTGGCATTGCTCAATTTAAGCATCCAGATTGCACCTAATTATTGTAGTATGGAGTACTTGAGTTTTCCCAAATTTTGAGATCAACAAAGTCATGCTTTTTTTGCTTTTTGTCTAAGTTCAAGTTCAATTTCAATTTGAAATTTATGTTTACTTATTAACATTCCCATTTTCCTTCAAAACAGCCCATTTCAGCGAAATACCATACAGCTAATCAAAGCAGGAGGAAATTGAAATTTACGTAGGGTTACATAGAAAAAGGAGAGGAGAGCAACCTAATTATTCCAAAAAAAAAAAGCACTGGCACATGAATTTTAGTTTACAGTAAGTGCCACTGGATAAATTTAAAAGTTAAGTAAATTAAAAGGTTTGTGTGATCTGAAAGGAATATATTGGTTAAATTGCTTGGGAAAGGAATTCGGTTGGTTGGTTGGTTAGTGAAAACCTATAAAAATGTGGCATACCTAGACCACTAACCCGTAGTATTATTTCCAACTGCATTTTTTGTCGAGACATTTTCTTTCTCGGCAATGGATTTTTTGTGAATCTTTTTACTCCACCATTCCCTCTTTCTGCACTTTCATAATTCCTTCTCAGAAAAATATAATATTAAGAACCCTTGGGTGTTTTTGTTTGTTTACAGACACACTTGTTAAAAAAAATTGACATGGAAACAGGGCAGGAGTTACAATTCAGAAATCTCAGCGGACACTCAAGGCAAAAACTGTCAGTACTGTCTGGGAATGAAGTAATTGAAGAGCGTCAAGAGTGCCCTCCTGAGGACCAGAATCGCCAAAAGGTCGTTCGTTTTTATGGTCGTAAACGGCCATCACAAGCTGCAAGAATGCGCGATATTCCAGAGAAAAGAATCAAGATGGAACGTGATGATGGTATAGAGGAGCTGGAGGAAGAGGAGAAACAAGATGAGGTTCTCAAACCAGCCACTCGAGCAGCTTTTCTTTCAGCATTTGTTGAATACCTCCAGACAACGGATGCTGGATCAATGACTGAGGAAGAGGCCAAGGTGCATGCCACTCAGGTCGGTGATGTAATGGATTCCATTGACTGTGACATGGAAGATGGCGACACCATACACTGCCTTCTTGATCGTGGACGAGTGTCGAAATGGATACAACCCAGTGCGGGAAAGAAAAGATCAATGCGCATCTTTCGGAAGCGTTTGTTTTCCCTCGAAAAGTTTTACGTGTTTCTTGGATGCCAGGGTTTCCCTCTGCAACTGGCAAGAAGCCTGAGTTCAACCATCTCAAACTGGACGGAAAATGTCCACGAATTGGCTGCATTTATAAACACTCATCCTGTATCTGGTGCCCAGATGGTGGTCAAAGAAACATCTACCCCAAGCACAAGTGTAACAGGCACCCAGACCTGTACAAGGACCAACTTAGCTGCTGGAATACCATCTTCAAATGAAAGCTGTGATAGCTATCGTGAAAGGAAAGCTTGGAAAAGCGAGGATTCCAAGCTCATAAAGAATCACTTCCGTACCAACCCTGGCAAAGCTAACATTCGCTTGAAGATGAAAAGAAAAAAGGAACTTCAAGGACTTTTGAACAGAGAAGGTTTTGACCGAATCTACGAGAAGGTAAAAAGCATCTTTAGAAAGAAAGTTAAGAAACTGACCAAACAGTGTAAGCGACGTGTGGCTTGGAAAAGGCAAGATGTCTTAATTCTCTTGAACCACTTTGAAGGAAATCCCGGTAAGGCCGCCGTGCGAAGAAAACTTCATTCAACTGAAGCCCTTCGAGAACTTATTAACAGGGAAGGCTTAAACCGTATTTATGAAAAAGTTAAGAGCCTTTTCAAAAGAAAAAAATTAGCTGTTTGTCACAGTTAACCTTCGAATGAGTTGAAGGATCAACATTCAATTCTTCCCCAAAATTTGGGTGACGTATAACTTCGTTATTTAACTCGTTTAAAGTTGGAATACAAATTTGACATTTGATGCATGGTATACGTTGTAGATATTTCTTAATATCCATAAAAATGCATTCCTCTCTCTCTTTCAATGATGCTCCCTTGATCTTGTGTGTCTGCGCCAAATTTTCTTCCTACCACCTCTTCGAAAATTCCCAAAGTATACAATCACCTAGTTTAAGAAAAACAGCCAACATTTTCTGACGCCTCCACTGTTTTCCTTGCAAAATGATGTCTGAGTGAGCAGCGACTGCAACCAATCCGAAGCACTATCCAGATCTGGCTAGTGAATGTCAATAGTATGGGATTTTTGTAGTCGTTGTTTAGACACCATTTCATGGGAAAACCAGTGGCAGCATCTAGAAAGGTCGGCTGTTCCCTAAGGCTAGCAATTACCAAAGTTTTTCTCCCTCAAAAGGCCTTCTTTCTACTGCTATTGTAGATCATTGGTGTACCCGCTTTGACATCACCCCTTAACCTCGACACAAAAGCTAATTTGCCGTTTGCCTGTTGTTGTTGTTGTTTGTTGCTTGTTATTTGTTAGTTGGAAGAAGGAAAGTATTTTCCTACTATAACTTGGATTTCTGGTTACTACTCCCAAACTGTTAAAATTCATAAACACTTGTTGATCGAAAATATTTATATTATGAAATAATTAAGCCTATGAATGTAAATAATTTTTTCATCAAAGGACTATGATGATGCTGGTCGAGTCAGTCTCTTGAAGTCACTCTCCCTTCAGGGAGTGTATGACTCTGTTAAAAATCGGTTTAAACGTCCAGTACCCAAAACGTCAAAAAGTAGTAACTATCTGAAATTTTTTTGAGAAGAGTTCACTTCCCCGAGGGTTTCTAAGGTGAAAAATAGTCACCTGGATTAGAAGATTAACGATTGATTGCTGTTAAGAGAATGTACTCTTAAGTAGATTCAATGTTTAGTTATACATTATTGTGTATGATGTGTAGATATTCATGTAATGTTTGAACTGTCCTTTTTGTTCATCAACAAACAATTCGATATTGCAACCCAGGGTGTGCGGTCTAAAAATAAGCTAACAGTCAAAGTCAGAACAAACAAAAGTAAAGATGATTTTGGTTTTAATTTAAATCTAAATTCAATTTACAAGCTTTTCTTCTTCAAGCAATATTATTTGAAGTTACATGTCACATGCAGCAGTTTGGCAAAGCAGAAAAGCGAAATCTGGTAATTCTCATATTGAAAGAAACTTTGACCAAAATTGGAATATCAAATTAAATGAAAATACATCAAGCGCACAAAAAGAGCATGCTAGGTTTTGATCGCTGAAATCTACCCTGACCAATCACAATATGTACGTAGATTTTAAACCAATCAGAAACAAGACATACAAGACATAAGCAATAGCTAATTTACCACGTTTTACTCGTTAGTTGAGTTCATTAAAACATCTTTGATGTCATCTGTTGTGATTTCTTTCTGTACGAGGTACATGCGTTTTAACGAGCCCTGTCGGTGTCGGCATTAACCAGGGGCACCCAACGTCAATTTTTGGAAAATATCTGTTCGGAAAACGATTTGAGATCTAGAATTTTCGGAATATTTGTTGTAAAATTTCTTGCTTGCCTGCCTCTCCTAGGATGCCCATTTTTAACGGAAAAAGGTCACCTAGAATTTTCGGGAGCCTTTTTTCTGGCTGAAATTTTCGAAAAGGTAACTTTTGATCCCGACTATTTTCGGATCACTAGACTTTCAGCTAGGAAATCCGAACGGATGAAAAAATTTTTAGGGGATAAAAATATGCCTATATCTACCGTTTAAATACTAAAATACGTTCAACAATGCTATGTTTAAGTGGTTTTGAACTGTGTTCTCTTTGGGTGCCCCTGATTAACCCGTTTTTTAAACTCTAAAATAAATGCGTACCTCATTGACCTTTATGATCAAAGGAAAAGAGTTGTTTTGGAATAGATTTAAGTGGACAGGGAATAAAATTCAGAAATCTGTAATATTTTCACCTGCCGACAACACTACACAGTAATTCAAACCACAACTTACGGTAAGTAACATAAAACTATTACGCAAAGCTTCGCTCTTAACTGCCGCCTGGCCTTTTACATGCGCGATTACTCCTCCATAAATGAAGGTCTTAAATATTTAGTTTACTGTATTTTTTTTACAAAGTCGAACAACCAAACTACAACTTATTTTACAATTTGAACTGGACATCACGGAAATGACACTAAACCCTTAAATTAAGAAACCTCCTCGTAACACAAGGCGTGACTTCAATTTAAAGAACATGCTAGAATTATCCACAGCCAGGGGTCAATTAACAGCCTGTTTACATGAAGGTGGGGGACCCCGGGTAGGTGAGGTAACATGGGGCGGGTTACCCCGCCTCACATGTAAACGTGATCACATTAAAATGAGAGATTATACGGACAGGCGGGTTACCCCACCTAAGCGGGTTACCTCACCTATCTGGGGTACCCCACCTCCATGTAAACAGACCCTAAATATGACTTTTACAAGAGTAATCTACAACTGTATGTATTGTTTTAGAGTAAGAAAACAATAGGGACACTTGTAAAAGTCTTATTAAATTGGCCCCAGGTGGCAATTTCTCTAAAGTGCCATCTAGACGTTGTTAAATCCCATGTTATCATTTAGATTTAGAGTAGCTGCATGTTATTCCTCTACTTACAAAGACCCCGTTGACAAGGGTCCCAACAAATTTTCGAACGGACGAATTTTTTTACCAGTGCAACCCGTCAACACAACCGTGCCAATTCCGTTTCAGTTCTGTTTACGCGAGTGCGTACAGATTTTTGCCAGTGTCAGCAATGAATTTTTTTATGTCAAAGCCTCCAGGCTTTTACCGCGCAAACTGTGCAATGCACTCTTCAGGTGGTTACTGGAGTCCGCGTACAAGTGGAACCGTACCGGTAAAAATTTTGACCTGATCAGGCCAAAAAAAAACTTGCACACTTTGCCGTTCAAAAAGTTGCAAAGTTGCGCGCGTCCTGTGAAAACGAAAGGCGGATCGGTGCAAGTTTTTGTCCGTTCAAAAATGTGTCCGGACCTGTTAAGCGGGGTAGTTTCACTTTAAATGGTACATTACAGATGATGCCTTTCTTGACATTGTGAACTAGAGCGCGGTCTCGTTTTGCCGTGCTGAAGTTGTCTTTCGTTCTTCTTCCAATAATGCTATTCTTTCCTTCATGGTTCGCACCTAAGACACAAACGAAAAGAACACATTGTCTAAGAATTCTGCCAAGACAGTAGAAAAATAAAGCTCTAACAGCTTCTTTAAATCTGAGCTTAAAAAGAAAAAAAAATCAATGACAATATAGATGCCTTTTTGATAAAAGAACCGGTCAGTCTCAAGAAATTAAGGGTAAAAGATGAAGCAAAATCGAAAAGGCACAAAATAACATCGATCAGTGTAGAAATGCGCATTTTCGCCCCGCCCAAACCCTGATGGGCCACCCTAAGCTTGGTGTTGCGTTTTGAGGAAAAAAAGACAAGTCCCTCGCTCTGGCACTGTAGGGTATAACTTTCCTTAGAGGGTTATTCATGCCCCTCATATGGGCATCTAAGATCGAAGAGTGAGCATTTTTACTTCCTTGAAATATTGTGGTCCTTTTACCCCACATATAGCCTGCGTAGCAAGAGTTTACGTGCGGTTTTGCAGCAAAGAACGAGGACCGCGCGAAAAATGGCGCGAATAAAAGAGCGGGGAGGGGGTGGGGAAGAAAAGAAGGAAACAAGTTTCCTTCCATCCCCTCCCCCTACCCCCTCTTTCATTTTTTGGCTCTCGTTCCATTTTTCGCGCGGCAAAAACCGAAAATCCCGTTACTGGGCCTCGAAGGTCAATATTTTAGGGGGTCAACCGATCAAAGACCGAACTAGACTCCACCCAGTCCTATTAACAAACACCACTATTACATAGTAAGATTAAGAAAATTAAACCCTAGTCTTAGGCAAGAAAAACTCAAGGAAAAAAATGGAGCTTTCGGCTTAAAGCACAGCTTTAATCACTAGGTAGATTTTCCAAAGATAAAGTGACGAAGTGTAAAATATAATATCTTATTATCCACTCCTCTCAGGGCTTTTCTGGTTGGTGGACTTTGCCATACTGTTTAAGGTACAGTTAACAAGTAATGAAGGAATGAGTGATGATGCCCCCATACATGAGTGTGAAAGTGAGATAGACCACTACACCGGGCACTACGTGCCCTACTCTTTACGAAGAGTGTGTGGGTTCTTTAACGTCCCCCAGATTTACTACATTTGCAAGGGCTTGTGAGACGGGGCCTACGGTTAACGTCCTTATCCGAGAAGACTAGAAAGTCTAACCGTTTGCAGATGTTATTACAAGGGCAGCACTTTCTCCTCAGTTATTTAAAGATCCTGAGTGTCGGTCCGGCCAGGGTTTGAACCTACGGCCCCACGCTCAGCAGACCGGCTCTAATCCGATTGAGCTAACCGGACGGCGGTTAGACGACAGACGACAGCGGGCGCAGGTCTTTACACCGACTTGACCGATGGCAGAACAGCAAATTTCAGGGTTCGTATACTTTTTTGAACAAAAAATTCAAGGACTTTCAAAGAAACATTTCCCATTTTCCAAGGACTCCACTCAGTGAAAAAAAAGAGCCTTGAGTCTATGTCTATGTCTAAGTCCGTCCACAACACGAGCAATTTTATCCTGAAGGTCTTTCTGTGTTTGCTCCTTCAGTTAGCACTGAAATTCAAGGACTTTCCAGAACGGACTGCAATTTCAAGGACTTTCAAGGTACGTGCGAACCCTGAAATGTAAGCACAGGACGTCCGTACACTTTCGTGTTCTCAGTTGACGTCGTGTTTTCTTAACTAAATCTGCCTTCCATGAAGCCAAACCGACAGGCCAGGACGCTCCAACACGTGAAATTTTCAGATGGAAGACAAGTGGAACCTATCATTGTCTAGTCTAGGGTACTTTCACCCCACCCCTAAACTCGTCACCCTTGCCTGGCAATACCTTGGAACTGCGCAAACTATGTTAGAATAGTCTAATTTGTTCCAACGAGACACTTTCGACTTCTCAGAATTACACAGTGAACGAGTTAGAGCTGGAGTTGAAGCTGAAAGCTCCAATTGTCATGTCATTTTGAACAACTTTTTCCGCACTTTTATTTTACAACAATTGCATTAACGAGAGGTACTAACCTGGGCGTCGTGTCTTTCCACCATGGTTATCATCTGCTGTTCCAATTTCCGTAACCGTGCTCCGTGCTTTTTCTTCGCTTTTTCATAAGCTGCCACAAGAGCACCGTTCGCCTTCTTTAAGTCCGCCACGTATTCAGCAGTTTGTTGATGTCTTGTTTCCGAGTTTTTCGACAAACTTTCCAGCGTTTCTACCAACTCCTGAATTTTGGCTTTGAGCTTCTTTTCTCTCCTGGCAGCTTCATACAAGTCCGGCGGGATGTCATCATCGGATGTTTTTAACTCAGCCAGAGTAATAGACGGAGTTCCAGAAGCACTGCCTCCTGATTTCTCGTCCGACTAAAACAAAGCAAAAGTTAGGATGTAACTTTTCTTAAAGTCATACTTCCACTGCAATGAAAACCCTCCCTACCTCCCCGTTTTTTGAAACACTAACTACAAAATTAATAGTCTATTTCCGACATCAAAATACCGCGGAAAACGCAAAAAAATAAAATAAAATAAACTTTGGATATCAGCCATAAGTAACTTAAGGCAACGAAGGCGGTGTACTCCAGCATAAGAGAGGGGGTATTTCCCGGCCGAGGAAAATAAGGAATGGGATGCCATCGTAGAGTAGGTCAGCGTTGAAATTTCCGAGTAGTTATTTCTAGGACTATTCCCGGTTTCTTTCCGTAAATCGTCGAGATCTAGCGCTTACTGTAAAGCACCGCCATCTTGGTGAGTGCAACCTTGGAAAGAGTATCAAATGTACTTAGGAAGCAGATATTTTCTCTCCTTCTTCCCCCGACCGCTACAACCCCACGCCCGCCCCATCGCGGTACATTTAGAACCATGTTGGCCAGATAAAAAGTGAACGCTACCAAAAATGATTTGTTTTGACTGTGATTAACAAAGATGTAGAATAACTTGGAGTTACCCCGCAAGAGTCCCTTCCCAACAAACCGCAGTCGAAGAATCACCTTTGTCGTCAATAAAGACACCTATTCAGCGGTTATTGCTACCAAGCAAAATACAGTGATTTGCCAATCCAAGCAGGTCCATTATTTGCCGATCTCAAGACTCTGACAGATGGCCATACTTTTAAAATCGAGTTCAATAATTATTGTATTATTGCACAAGTTCGCTTACTGTGGTGTAATTTTTTTTTATGTGAGGGGGTGTGGGGGCGGATGGCGGGAAAGGTGAGACCTACTTTGAAATTGCACAAGAGCAGAGCAGCAGGCCACAGCAAGACATCAAAAACCGCGCCTTAAAGCAGAACCTCCCATCTACTGCGCATGAGTCGTATATGGATATCTGCGGTGACGCAATGATCTCTAGCCCAAAAAAACTTCTGGCAAAATAACTTCAAACGACCTATCTCATACAAATATTTACCTTGCTACTCGCGACGCCAGCGTCCTTCTGCAATCTCCTTCTTCTTCGTATTTCATCCTGCATCTCTGATTTCAAATGTTCAATATGAACCAGATAAGCATGTTCCTGCGCATCCCGCGACGTAATTTTCAGCTCTAGAGCTTTCCTCTCTTTTTCAATTAAATAATTCTTAGCTTTTAATTCGGCTTTTTCTTCCTTCAAAGCCATTAATTCCTGCATGAGTACAGCGTTCTCTAAGTCTATTTTAGGATCCAGGGGTTCCAACTTCAAATCCCTTGGTTGCGCCACTTCATGCACGCTTTCCAACTCGATAGCCGTAAGACCGACGGTTGACCTTTCCGATTTCAACTGTTGAATATAACTTTTTAATCTGGCAGCCTCCTCAGGGGAGAACTCCATGTCATTTGACGAACCCGTTGAACTAGTTCTACTGTTAGATGATACTGACTCCCATGGCTGTCCACAATTACTTTGTGTCTCAAAATTCCTATCAAATTTTTGAAGCAAAAACCGCGCTTCGTTTTCCGCCATTCGCCTCCGATTCACGCACGATTCCACATCTTCGGGTTTCCGATCATTCTCGGCTTCGTTTTCACTCTCTTCGGTATATATTAATCTATAAGGTGACTCCGAGGATGGATTCGCATAGCCATGGAGGCTAGTTTTAACCCCAGCGGCCCGACAGTTGGCGAGAAGTCTCGCTTGTTCGGACTCTGACAACTCTAACAACACCTCGTATGTTTCCATGACTCGGTCTGAAAAACTTAAAGCCAGTTGAAGAGCGGTGCAGTTCGATTCATATTTGCCCATTAAAACACTCATTCTATCGGCATTGCTTCTACTTTCCTCTAACGACAAAGATATAACATTGTTTTGAGCTTGTATGTGATCAAAGCGACTCGTTAACATCTCAATTTCTAGTTCATATTCCTTGAGTTTCTTGTCCGCTTGTGTATCACAGTAAGTGAACATCGCCTTGTAAACTTCTTGAGTAGTCTTACTATTCTCCAATGCTTTTACTAAGTCAGGAGGCATTTTGTTTGATGCAAACTCTGGTAACTGGCTCTAAAATATGAAAAAGAGAGGAATACGAAACAAACTATTAATTTCCAAAATCTAAGACTACGAGTAGACGCTTATCCCTTCTCACAATTAGCCGAGAGAATATATTAAAGCAAGCGGGAGAGAAATTGCCTCACAACGGCTAGGACAGGCAATGCGCAGTCAGAAAAAACTATGCTACGAAGTTTGCATTAGTCTGAGGTCTCCATTTTTTCCTTAAAAGCACACAAATAGTTTTAAACTAATCCAGTTTCCGACTTATGGTATTTTCTTTCAATACGTCTCTCAGCACTTGTTCTGTCTGAAATCAAAGTGACCGGGGCACGCGATCGTAACTCAAACTATCCCAGGCCATTATGGGCAACCCTCTCGAAGACCTTAATATTTGAGACCCTACAAACGGGCCCCTTTTTCACTTGGAAAAAAAAAAAACGGATTACTTACCAGAGCCCTAATACAATTCATCCCTGTAATTCCTCTACCTTGCGTTCCATCATCAATCATTTTTGCCACAACAGTTATTTCTTGTGTTGAACCGTGCACAGATGAGCCTAAATCACTAGTTGCACCAGGCCTCCAGAACGCCTGACTTGAGATGGACTGGACACTACCCGATGGGTGTCGTGACGGGAATGCTGGGCTGCCGTCTGAAGCTGTCCAGACACTTCCACTGCCACTGGGTCTCCGAACATGTCCGTTTGGCATAGACTGCGAATTTCGACCTTGGCTGGACATACTTAAATTATCAATACTGGAACGGCGTGCAATACGGGGTGATGTCAGATAGCTGTTATCTTTATGAGAGCCATCTGAGACACCACTCATACTTGCTTGTCTGCTGAGCACGCGCACTGCGGAATGACTGTTGCTTGATGGTTGTGTGTTTCTGCGAGGTATGCTAGGAGACCTGGGAGTTGCAGGCGCCTGCATGCTGTTCGCCCGTGTCCTGGCTTGTTGTTGCTCATACTGGAGTGACTTTTGATGAAGCAGTTTAAGTTGATCCTGCATTTCAAAAACCTGGCAGGAAAGAGAGAAATCATTTGTTGAGTTCGACATTAACTTACAAAGTTGCAATAACAGTCAGTCACCGGATAATGTCCGACTAAAATTGGCCCATTCGCCACTACAGAAATAAAAGGGAACTGGAACCTAAATGTGTCCCGTAATTGTTTCTAGGATCGTCACTAAGGACGCGCCGATCAGCTATTGGCCAAATTCTTAGCTGCCTGTACCTAGCAACGTCCCAGAGGTCTTTGCGAATGTTAACTCGGCCCAGTTCTTTCCCGTTGCTAAAGAGGCGAATGTTCGACGAAATCTTTACTTAGGCCGAACATGATGTTCGCGTTAATAGTATAACCTGCACACAGACGTTATCTTCTTTTTCTTTTCGAAAATCGACGAGCGCGGAGGGCGAGAACGAGTGAAGACTAAACTTTTTAAATTTTTGCAGATGGTTTAAGTCAACCCTCAGCATACAAACTAAACTAACGAGGAAATAACATTGTTCAGGCAGTGAATATATGGTAACAATCAGTCTACCTGCGAATTCGGCGTCTAACATGTACAGTGTAAGATACATAAGGCGTATTTGTTTGTGTTTGACGTTTTTTGTATAATCCGACATTTGCAGCTTAGGTCTTACTCTAGATTAGAAATGGGAAGCTGATTTCAAGCAGATAAGATTCTCATAACCGGCGAGCAGGCTCACTGGTGCGAGTTAGGCGAAGCCAGTTAGAAAATGGGGCGAGGAAAATTGATGTCATTTTTCCTCAACTCATTCTTCTTGTCAGCCTTCGCAAAAATTTTCCCCCACCTCGCACAAGTGAGCCTGGAATTTTGCTTCAAGGAGAATTTAGTATCAAACCGACATAATCAAGAAATGGAACGATAAGGATTTAACAACAACAAAAAAGAATGGAACCTACTCTACGCCTGAGCCGGTCTCTCTCTTCTCTAAACCTCTGATTTTCAGTTTTAACTTGTTCTAAATCCCCTTCAGTTTTTCGGAGTTTTGCCTTTAGATTATCCCTCTCACTTGAAACTGCTTGGAGCTCCTACAAAATTACAATAGAAACAACATTTGTTGTGGATATGCTCACACGCAAAAAAATGCCCCCAATTGGTCTTGACTTTTTCTTGACTTAAAAAAAAACAAAGAAAGAAACTGAGGCTTTTGTGATGTGACCACAGTGAGCAAAATACCCGGTAAGGGTAAACTCATGCATTCACTCCAAAAATCAGTTGGTCTGGCATAATTTCAGTTACACCTACAAGGTCTGAAAGTGAAAAAAAAAAACAGAAAAGAAACCGATAATAACAAGACTCTGAATACTCCTCAAAATTTCAACAGTGCAACAAATAACAAACAATTTTCTAGAGTTTTGCAGGGGCTTGGCGACCACTAAACTTTCTTGCCTTCACACTCTAAGCATTAGAGGTTGCATTTATGACTAGAGTGGAACCTAGATATAGCGAACCAGTAACTAACGAAGTCATCGGTTTTATTGTTACCTCAGTAACAGCACAACATATGAAAAAGAACCTCGTTATAGGGAACAAATTTCCCCACTCCCTTGGCCCTTCGTTATATCGGGCTTCCACTGTATATGCCAAAGTGCAAGATTTATTTCGGGTACTAAAAACAAAAACTAAACCAGTGTTTGATTATCTCCTGAAAATTTGCACGATTTTTGAACCAAGCTTGATCAATGGTGTAGAGAAGGAATTACAAGAGTAAAGAAATGTGTCAATAAGGCTTACGTCTGGTGTCCCTGCGCTACCGGAAGACTTCTTTCTTGTCACCCACTCCTTCAAACTTGTCTGCTGAAGCTGGCGCTCCACTAAACCCAAAAAGGTTTTAGATCAATAAAAGAATGAAATAATATCGTAACTAAAAACATTAAGTTCTTCCCCAGCTCAATGCTTTACCGTGATTCAAAAGATAGGTTTTCAAAAAGAGCACAAAGTTCCCATTCAAGACAGAGACTTAAATAGTTCTGAAGACAATATGATAAGATTATTGACCAGTAAACAAAACAAAATAGACTGGCTTGTCAGCTAGGAACCCGCGATTTTATTCTCTTGTTTTTTTCGGACCCAAAAAAGTTACTCAGACTTCCAAGAAACGGGCCCCACGATGCCAGAAATTTTAAAAACACTAAAATAACTACTGAAACGTTTACAGCCGAACCTCCCGTAAGCGACCAGTGTAAATGCCAAGATTTCTCAGACTATCTTGCAGTAACAGCGTTATAGGTCCAACATATTTCTAGGTTTGATTCAGAGAACCGAGAATGTTGTGAACACTTATTTCAGGGTATCATTATCGCGTTCTGACCAGTCAAAAAAAAGTTCAGGACACAAAAACAAGGGGTTTCAACACAAATTGAAGTAGCTAGCAGGTCTGAATAGAGTAACCGATTGTATCAACAAGGTGACGTTAGTCCTCTTTTTCTAGGGGGGGGGGGGGGGGGGTCTGGGGGCGTGTTTCCCCAGAAAACTGAGAAATTTCAAAGCCCTAAAACGCGATTTTCAGCGTTCTGGGGACTAAATTGAGGACAAAATAGCGTGTTTTTCCATCGAGAAAATGTAGCTTTCATACAACCTTCGATTTATCAGTCACACAATCAATTCCTACAAGCAATGAAGAAATGATGAAAACTAAATTAAGTACTTTGCACGTAAACAAATTCTGCGTAAACCTGTGAAAAATTGACTGAAATATAGCGTTCACATAACGTAAAACCAGTGGGTCTTTAAACTCTTTATGAAATCACATCATAATTACGTTTTCATTCAGATTTTATGATATATGTTTTATTTACGACGTTATTTTTAATTTAAAAAGAGCAGCCGACCTCTATGAGCGAAGTAGCCTACGCGTTTCGTCGGCCGTCGGTGCTTATTGAAACCCTTGCGTTGCTGAATAGTGTTTAGTTTTCTTACACATGATTGGCTTTTCCTTGCAATACCATAACATTCCAGAAATAATATTTCTGGAACCTTCTGCGTTTCACAGAAAAAAAAAACACTGGAAAATTATAAAACCACCCACTCAAGTGGCCAAACTCTCTTACAAGATGTGGTTGTTTACGAGAGGTTCCAAACATCTCTTTTTATTAAAAATGTTCTTGAATACAAAGTTATCATGTGTCGCTAGTAAACAAATTCTGCGTAAACCTGTGAAAAACTGACTGAAATATAGCGTTCACATAACGTAAAACCAGTGGGTCTTTAAACTCTTTATGAAATCACATCATAATTACGTTTTCATTCAGATTTTATGATAATTATATGTTTTATTTACAACATTTTTATTTTAAAAAGAGCAGCCGACCTCTATGAGCGAAGTAGCCTACGCGTTTCGTCGGCCGTCGGTGCTTATTGAAACCCTTGCGTTGCTGAATAGTGTTTAGTTTTCTTACACATGATTGGCTTTTCCTTGCAATACCATAGCATTCCAGAAATAATATTTCTGGAACCTTCTGCGTTTCACAGAAAAAAAAACACTGGTAAATTATAAAACCACCCACTCAAGTGGCCAAACTCTCCTACAAGATGTGGTTGTTTACGAGAGGTTCCAAACATCTCTTTTTATTAAAAATGTTCTTGAATACAAAGTTATCATGTGGTCGCTAGTGGAAAGTGGTCGCCTATAATGGGTGTTCACAAATAATAATATATAATAATATTCACTTACAGATCTGTCGTTTCTTTTCCAGGTCTAGACACTGAACTCTAAGCTCTCTGCACTTGGCCTGAAGATCTTCATGCTCCTTGGCTGTTTTGCCTGAGACATCTGTTTTTACAAGCTGCAAAAAAGAAACAGAAAATTGCACAATCTATCTGGGTGGCGTTCTTGATCATGCACTTCTGTACAAAAGACTTAACATACAGTATACAATGTAAATTTACTTTAATAATCTGAATACAGTATTTACTCGAATAAGCACTGCCCGATCAAGTGCCGTTTTTGGGACAAAAAAGTGAACGAGAGCAGTAGCCCCGATATAATCAAAATCAAACACATTAATTCTGTTAGTTTAACACGGAAAATTATAATACCGTAATTAAAAAAACATTCTTTGTTGTGTACAACATTCAAATAAATGCCACCCTCAAATAGGCGCCGCATCTCAGGCGGGCAAAATTGAAAAGTTGAAGCGACCGAACTGAACTCACAGACTGTAAACTATGCAATGGCGGCTTGTTATCATCCTCTACTGGTTTCTTGTCCTCAGTTTTGCTTTCAGTGACCTCTTTCTTTTGCACTTGTTTGGAGTCAGCTGTATCCTGCCTGTCTATAGCAAATTCCAGCCCACCGACTACTTTGGACAACTCATCATCCGTGTTATCATCATTTGCCCCTTCGTCAGAGGCAAGGCTGTCTGATTCACTTTGTGATCCTGTCAGACATGAATCACAATAATCAATGTATATAAATTGTCGTTAATTTTTTATTTCAGTTAATTTTTACTTTTCTATTGTTTTTGGTTATGGTAATGAATGCTAATGAACAACACAAAGGAAAAACAAAAATAAACCGAAATAAAAAAATTAACGGTAACATAAATTATACTAGCTCTCCACAGTGGCTGATCCCAATATCCATTGAATATATCAAAAAAAGCTCAATTACAGCTGTAAGCCTCTGAGAGGAGACAGCCTACTCATTTGGATTTCAAACCTCATAAATTGACTGGCGTGTATGAAGGGTATTTTACATAAAATAATTTTTTAACAAAACTAAGGGCGAGTTCAGTTTACTGTATTCCACAGTAAGAGTAAACAGACTAACTCTGGAAATCCCTTGTTTTGGAATTTCTTGCATGGCAATAGCTAGAAATCTGTTTAAAAGCGTTTAAGTAATCCAAACATCATGATGCAAGAGTGAAGAGGTTTCTAAAAAAACTTAAGCGTATTCTTTTCCCAAATACAATCAATCAAATGCACCCTAAAACACTACCTTACTAAAATGTGACACCTTGATGTCACAAGTTTATTTTACACAGTATATTACAAGGAGAGGTAAAATAAATGAGAACGAGTTATGTGTTGAAAAATTTCTATCCAGTTTGAAAATTTTAAACCAGTTTGATTCAAACCAAAGATTAAATTTGAACCACAACAGATATCACAGTGATGAAAATATTTCAAAAGTAATTTATCAATTTCCGCTTTTAAAGTAGAGAAAGTTTCTCCTTGCAAATAAACTCAGGGCTTACTCAAAGTCCTCCTTTTCTGTTTATGACCAGGCCAACCCATATATGTCCCCTGCTCCCCAAAGAATTTCTTAGTCTTTTAAGATTTCTTTTAAGGGAGTCTTGTTTGTGTGATGAAAGGCCACTATTGTTCTATTGTTTATTCTTTAAGACCTACTCAATTATTAATCAGATATAAGTTATAATAAATAACAACAACTTTCAAAGCAATAGACCATAAATAATTATATTAAAATTCACACTTGGCTTCAGGGCTTAGGGTTATAAAACGTCAAACAAAAAATCCCTTGAAGTTTGGTTTAGGGATGATTCACTAATAATTGTGACAACCTCATTAAGCCATTAAGAACTCAACACCCGATACTTTTTGCTGCATGGCTGGTGGGCTGCAGCTCTTGGCCCTTGGTTGAATTTACTCTCACCATATGCTGTTTGGGAGTACCGGTAATTTATTGGGTTTACATAGCTGGGTCTCTGTCAGCAAAGGCTCCATGATTAATTAAAAGCTTCAGTACAGGTTTCAAGACGAGAATTTTAAGCTTTTAAATTTATATATTAATGCACTTAATGATATAAACCTAACCATGTGCAATTATTTAGGCTTACCATGCTCTGATGTCTGTGATTCTATCTCATGCTCTTCAGACTCATCAAACTTGTCCACAGAAGCCTGAGACAATTTCTTGTTAAGTTCAGCGATAACACTTTGCAGTTCTGTGATGTGTTGTTCACTCAGTTGGGCCTGGGAGTTAAGTCTGTCTTCGTAATCACGTATTAGCTCTTTACGGTCTTGAGCAGCCTGATCAAGTGCTGTCTGCAACTGATTTCGCTCCTCTGTCAATTGCTGAACTTTTCCTGAGAGTTCCACAATTTCATTTTTCAGGGAAGCCAGTGCTGCTAGGTGAAGCTAAGAGAAAAAAACAGTTCCTCTTAGAAACAAAAATAATCGTTTCAAGATGTTACTTTCAAGTGCTGTTACAGGTGACCTTCTTGGTGTTATCTCAAGTTTCATGCTTGAGCATGTGCTTTTTACAAACACAATTTCAATGTATGCAAAATATTTGAAATTACAGTGAAGAAAGAATCCCACAACAAATAAAACAGAAAGGCAGGACAGTTTTGTATCTGACCACATTTTTGCAAGGAATGCAGAATGTTAATGAGGCTTTGAGCATAAAGAATAACATTTACTATACTACCTTGCACCAAAAACAGAAACCTTAAGAACACGGTGAGTGAATATTTATGCTTAAAAGGGGTTCAGTAACAGCATAAATAATGGAAAAAACAAGATGAATTTCACAAAACATAAATTTAACCGACACAAAGCACTACACTAGGGATAAGGAACAATTATATCTCTCCCTCAGAAACTATCAAAAACAGGAAACCACAATATTCTGAACAAACCTTACTTCACAATGCCATAATAATTAAAAAGACTAATTAAATTCAACTGTTTTAGAGAGATAATTAAGAGCAAACTATATAATAAAGACTTATAAAGAGATGCTTTTAAAAGAAACAACAGTTTAAGTCTCAAATTTGTATTAAGAGTGCTATAGAGTAATTATGGGCAACATTTGAATCTTACACTTAGTTAGTTGAAAAACATACCCTCAGGGATTAGTGCTGTTAAATAGTTTTTGTTCAGATGAATATGAATAGAAACCCTCTCATTCCTTAAATTACTAAAAACATTTTCATAGCACATAAAACTGCGGATTCATCTCTCAGACAGACTCAAACGTTTGCCCAGAATGCTGGTGCTTATACTTAACTTAGGAAGGCAAAGGTTAAGTACAAACAAGACTTGTATGACCATAAGTGTGCAACCCCGCAGGAGACCAAGGCATAATACCTAATAATAGAGTTTAAAAACATGTAGACATAAAAGATTTCACAGGTTATTTTACACTGTAAATGGAAGCAATTTGTTTTAAAAAATTGAATTAGCACATGGATTTTTTTTTTGCATAGGAAACTATTGTGATCTATTGTAATTAAAAACTGAAACAACCTGACTTCCACCGAGATAAAATAAAAAACACAACCCCATGCAAGAACCTACATGTACAGTTTTAAAAGTCAGCCTGAGTGGTTTTAATATACATGTAAGATAAAGGGTGTTTGTAGTTGGACAAGCTTCTCGAAATTTTAGGTTCTTATAATTTTTATTCAAAGTTTGATAAGCAAATGAGAGCTGGATTTTTAGATAATAGATAATAAGGCAAATCAGTAGATCAGATAAGTACCCTGGCAGTAATTTAGTTGTAGAGCAACAGTACACTAAAATTTTGTATAATGCCTGCTTTTCATTAACTTAATTAGGCCGATCTTACAAGTAAGCACTTTCTTCCAATTTCTGGCTACATGGTATTATGTGATGGTTAAGAACCATAATGAGATTAAGATTCTATGATTAATGCAATTAGTAGGTAATAAATAAATATTTTGAGGAATGCAGGCTTTCATTTTTTTTTTTCTTAAGTGCCAGAAGAAAATGATAAAGAAGAAGGATCAAACTATTAAATTTTTTTCTTTGCCTCAATTTGAATTACTCCATGTGTACATGCAAGAATGAAAAAAAGTTGATAAAAATCTCCTAATAAATGCTTACAGTAAAAAGTAAAATTGCTTGGGGAACAGAATTATTTTAAACCATTCCAGAATGAGATGCTTTAATAACAAGGTAACTAACTGAAGGGCAAGAAGTGGTGCCCCTTGAAACCATACAATTATAGCCAATTTAGCTAGTGGCCAAAAAGAGAAATGTTATTAAATAAGTGGTATTACATGTACAGCCGGTGTAACTACAGTCTTGGACAAAATAAAGTGCACCCCCACTCTGCAGATACCTGCTTAATATAGACACCCATATATAACGGACAGTTTTGTTTGTCCTAACAAAAAGTTCATATATTTTCTCTAAAATTAACCTGCTTAATATGGACACCAGTTAATATGGACAACAGACACTTGTGTATCAAATCACAAACTATCATATAATATTATCGTCAACCACGCTTTATGGACACAGCTTTTCTGCACACTGTCTATGACTGACATGACTGAATATCTTACCAGTCAATACCAAGCAGAAACAGCAAATATGACCTTTCAAAGGAACTGTCTTAGACCTTGGCTTAGGCACAAACTAAAAGCATGAGCAAAAAGCTAAATCACGATTCCATTCTCATGTTTCAATAACAATACCTATAAAGGCAATTTTAGTTTAAGACTAGGGGAAGGGGGCTTGCTTTTCAATTTTATTCTAAACAAGATTGTAGGTATACCAATCATAACAGCAATGTGACAGATGGAAAAATTTCACATGAAATCCTATACCCCATGACTCGTGATCAAAATGAAATTTAGAACGCACAAAACATCTAAGTCTTTTAATCCTAAACTGGTTTAAGAAAAGCTTTAAATAACACCCCAGTTTAATTTTAATCACCCTCTTGTTCCGGTTTTAAAATAATTAGTCAACTCTCACCAAACTCGTAGCAACTGGTAGCAGCATTTCTTAAAGAAATTTCCAACTTGGGTGAACAAAACATTTAAAACAAAAAAGACATCAGGGTTTCAGAAGAAAGGCTATTCTTAAATAGTATGTACTCTAACAACTAGCCTCACATTTTAAGCTCACAAATTAAGCTTTTTTTAAAGCCCCTCCTTGAAGCAAAGCTTAGCCACCTACAGGGAGGGGCTTAAAATTAGTGATAACCCATATGCAATTATATAATTGTAAATAGAAAGTACATGTAAAACTTGAAACATTGTAAACAGAAAACTGTAGATAGAAACCTGTATATATATAGTAAAATGTAAATAATTTTGTGCAAACTCAGCAGGGTTAATATTTTTAGTCTCTTTTTGCTAAACTGCTATTTATTCAATTTGAGTTACATTATGCACAACCACATCAGCTATGCTGTAAAAGTATCATGTTAAAATAAAAGATGTTGTTGTTGTTGTTTTCCAATAGAAGGCTTATGAAGATTTCAAAATATTTACTCAGTCATCAGTCTGAGTACCAGGTTTCTGTCACTATCACCCTCTTACACAAGCTCAATTTACACAAAAGATCTGAAAATGTTACGAACCTACTCACACTGCCTAATGAGGGGTCCACCTTAGAACAGTGTAATTCAAGTTTGACTGTATAATAATCTGACAATTTATGTATTTCAACTAACTAGGACATTTGAGAATTAGCTACAGATAACTGATAGAAGAACAAACAAGCAAGTAAAGTTTTAATGTAAAAAATGAAAGAACAAGCTAAAAAATACATGTATGTCTGTTCAGACAACAAATTGTAACAGGTTAGGATTGATCGCCTACTATACATGATTAAAAAATGTTTACTTTCAACTATTATTCATCATACCAATTGCTAGAAACTGATAAAATCATTATCAATTCCTTATGTAACACTCACCATTATCATTTAATATTATTCAAAAGACACTTGTCTTCATTTATTGTGCTACATAGCACTGTAAATGTAAACAACTTTATATGCACATGTAAAATATGCCAGAAAGCTTTAATATTTAAGTAAACCAAAAACAACACCATTAGAGGATTGTGGAAGACCTTAAGAATTCTGTAATCACATAAAATGCAAAAACAATGGTTTAGCCACAAATTAAGAGGGAAAAATATGACCACATGAATATTTTTTTACTAGTAACTGTAGCTTGTTTGCACATAACATTTTACTTAACTTGAAGGAACTCCATCTTGTTACACTGATAAAATTCGTACAAGAAAGTGAGCTTTAACCCACAAGAATTCTTATGTAACTGCCTATCACTCGACATTTCAATGATCAACTAACATTGCACATGCTCTAACACTGCAATCTTTGCCAACTGTGACAATGTTAAATTTCAGTCAAACACTAAGATGATAAATAATAGATTACTGCAAACATAGCAGACAGAATCAAATTAGAATACACATTGGGTTTACAACCTCCAGATAGCTACATTCATGATTCTTCTTCTTCACGACCCAACCAAAAAGGTAACTAAAATTAATTAGGGATAGATATCTGAATGTGTACCTTGATCTTATGCATTTTTCACCTGCGGAAATTTTGACAACGGAACCTGTCAAGTGTCATACGGGAGTTTTCCATGAGTTAAAGTGCATAACAGGACTGAAGATTCAGATGCCAGAATGACTCATAAGCTGCACTTAAACACTTGAAAATTACCACCAGCTTACAATGGCTGAAATCAAATATCATTGTATAAAAACAAAAAACCCTTGACAGCCAATAGATTTTGTAAAGTTTCCTCTAAATTGATCCACACACACCCACTTAGCATTTGGTAAAGCAAAAAACTATTTATACTGGAAGCAAATTTGCATGAGTTAATACCAAGAACAAAAGATGTTTCAATGCCAAATGAAATAAAGGATTGCAAAATAAAAATAACACCATTCAGCTGTCAGACTTCATTAAAAAATTCAATTTACCATTGACCAACTGACCATGGAAATTAATAAATAATGTTATTTTCAATTAGCAACATTCTTTTTCACACATGCAGTTATGTACTTAAAAGAAGCCTAAAGAATTAAAATAAAACAAAAAACAGTTCCCTAATTTTAGTTGCGTACAACTAAAGCCAACAAAAATATTTTACAGAATGTTATGATTTATTTTTTTTAATCAAAATAAAGAGAGACTGATTGAGAAGTCATAACTGTGGTCTCATGCAAACTGAATGAAATTTATCAATGTAGCTTTCAATAAAAAATATATCTGTTATATATAAGATTTTCTGAATTCCTTTCTTTATTTAAATGTCACAAATAATTAACCATACACTTCATGTATTAAAAATGATAAGAGGTATTAGTGTTGGAAATAATTATGCCCAAAGTAAATGTATGTGAATTGAATCTAATATTTTTAAGACGTTAAATCAAAGTTTTACCGATTCACAAAGAGGAGGCTTGTAATTTATAGGGCAATTGTTATTTCCAAATAATTTTCAGTTACAGTACATAATAATAATCTTTATTGAGATAGCTTTTTCATACAAGTATGGTTTTCAAAAAGGATCTCTCATAAGATTAAAAAAATACAAAGTACACACCATCAACTATAAAATTAAGCACTAAAATATAATTATATTCACAACCCTTGACAGAGCAGTAACACTCTTCAAAGTCACAACACTTGTCAGAGCCACAACAATCATCAGGTTCATGACACATGTGCACAAGATATCAAGTACTATTACCAAATAACCCCTCCACTCCAGACACCTAAAACCAATGTATTTAGTTTTTAATACATTACTATTTACAGCGTGTAAGTGAAATCTTAGTACTTTCAAAACAAATTAAAGGGTGTATTTTTAGAAAGATCCAATTAATCTGGATTTCCTAATCCAAAAAAGAATAAGATTTTCATTTTAGCATGAAATCTGAATATGGACTATGCATCCGTAAAGATACATCCAGAGTGTGGATTCTTCATGTCAAATCAAAACATAGCTTTGCGAGATTCACCATTTGAGCATTTTTTCAAGGAAAGGATTTGAAAAAGTATTTTTGACAAGAGGTTACCCTTGTAAAAATCAGTGGTACACAACATTAATTTCTAATGCATGACCTTCTAAAGGCAAGTCTACACATGACATTTGTGGTGCTTTTTTACTGTGATTTCTGATAACACCTTCTGCCGACGTTATGGATATTTTATTGCAAATCCCATCTTTTTGCAGCCAATACTGTAAGGTGCATCTGATGTAGGTTTCCGGTGACTGACTGGTGACTGTTGATGCACGGAAATTCAGGCAAGTTCAAATCAACGGTGATTTTGCAATAATCAATCACCAAAAATCATTGGGTAGCTATAGCTAACCTTGCCCTTACAATGCTGCAAAAATTGTGGGACAAATAGCCAGCAACATAAGACATGACATTGTCATGGCAAATGATCCTTTCTTTCTTTCTTTTTCTTTGGGGGGGGGGGGGGGGGAAGAAGGGGTGAAGAATCACTCGAAAAATCCACTTGATCTGAAGCAACAAATCGCTTTTCACCAGATAAGATATTTTGGTGCACAAACAAGTCTTAATAACAGCTGGAATTTTTCGAAAAATCAAGTATGTACAATGTACATACATTTCTCCCTCCCATGTGTAACTAAAACTCAACAATGCATGCTAAGCCATTTATCATTGTAAATGCATCTTGCACCTATCAATGTTATTCCTAACGGAGGGGGACATGGGCCAAGGTAGGGAAAGGAAATTTTGTGCAGATTTCACGGTTTTAAGTTCTTACTTTAGGCTAAAATATTTTTGCATTTGACAAAGGAGAACCCTTACTAAAAAACAAGTCCAGTAGGCAACATTCTGGATGCCACGCAATCTCATGGTTTGGGTGCTACCTTGGACTGGCTGGCTGGCACATTTTTCCTCAATCTCAATATGTGTTCAGTTTTTCTTGCCCAGGAACTGGTGTCTATACAATATTAATTTTGTAACACTCGTTCACAGATGAAACATTGGTGAGTTTGTGTTTATCAATTACAGGTTTATTTTCTCACAGTTTTCAGTTAAGTTTATTTTTTATAGGAAGAGCTCCATTCTAAGATAATTGGATATATTTTGAAAAATATACAAGAAGTTGAACAGTGAAACCTTGACCTTGTCATCTCACTAATTCTGGGAGAGTTGTATTTGAAAACTAGTGGTGGGTAGGTGAGTTGTGTTAGCGCAGTATCATGCAACAAGGGTTTGAAAGTCATACACGACACTTTGACACCTTAATCAATGAACTTTTCAGGTCACTTTAATCTTCTGTATCCCAATTTTTAGCCAATTTATTGACCATCCTACAGTGCAAAAGAATATCTTGCGGATCATAGTCAGTGTTTGGCCTGCTGTCACTTACATGTACTTTAATAAGCCAATTAAATGTAAAAAATAATTTTTTTAGGAAAAATGAAATAGTACCGCATTGTAAAGTGGGAGGATAAGCAATAACACTGATAAAGACAGCTGCTGATATTCATATTGAAAATAGTGTTTGATTTTGATTTCTCTTACAAGCACCCCCACTCACTAACCACCCGCCCCTATCAAACGCACTCCCCTGATTTGCAATTATCACTAGTTTAACAACTGAGGTGGGTAGAAAAGTAAAATGTGGTCAATAGCAAACACCTTCTGGCTCTAGTGGAACTTGACAAGCATCTGAGAGCTTCCCAAGTGTCTCCTTAACAGTTTGTAAAATTGTGCAATGTTTGTCAACGATTGGCATGCAACGGTTACTCTGTACTGTGATAGAATTCCATGTTCTTAAGGAAGCTACTGTATACAGAGGTTAGACTTTGATGGCGGATGACAATCATACGGCCGGATGTCAGTCTCATCTACAGTTATTGGCAGCTAAATGTATTGATTTTTCTTTATTCATTGAATACAGTACATGTTTCAAGGATGTGATCAAGTACTACTATTGTCAATTCAGTCCAGTGTCTGCTTAATAGAGGTTTTTAACAATAAAAATTAGCCAAATACAATTTATTTTAGTGTCCGCCTCTTCTTAATAGAGGTGTCTGCTGAATAGGGGTTCGTTACAAAGGGAAATATAAGACGTTAATTTCAGTATTTGGCTTACTGTCCACTGAATAGGGGTTCATAATAAAGGGAAATATAAGATGTTAATTTCGGGACCTGGCTTAGTGTCCACTTAATAGAGGGTGTCTGCTGAATAGGGGTTCATTATAAAGGGAAATGTAAGACGTTAATTTCATGACATGGCTTAGTGTCCGCTTGATAGCAGGTGTCTGCTTAATTGGGGTCCGCTTAATAGAGGTTTCACTGCACTTCAAAATGGCCAGGCCCTCATATCCATGCTCACAGCACTTTTTGGAGATGGCTGTTGTTGCAAAAAATATTTTCTTGAAACCCAGAGTCGCTGAAATTTCCATTCTCTGCGAATGAAGTGCAAAATCTATCGACGCTCTTGAAGCAAACAGTTAACAGTTCAATGCAAACTTTCACTTTAAAAGCTCAAAGCTGGAATACACAAAAACTCCTTGTCTTGTTTTGGCGTAAAACTTTGGAATGAGATACCTTGTCACATTACCCTTATTCGCAATTTACCCTTGTTTTCTTGGTATATAAGTTAAATAGTTCTATAATTTTATGTAGTTTTTCATTTACTATATCATTTTAAACACTTTTTTATATAGTTTCCAGGCTTGTTAATTCTATCTTTTTCTTTTCATGACTGACCTGTTAGCTAGCTTTATAGCTAAGTGTTATTCATGTTAATAAAGTATGTATGTACACATGTATGTATGTATGTATTAATAATCACAGGAGTTCAGGCTTGAGGAGTAATCATTGATCGTTTATTGCGACAGTGCTGTTTCGTATGGTCCGAAATTGTAGGACCACACTCATCAGGCAACTTCAACGATTGAACGTTAAAATTAAATGCTGGCAGTAAAATTTGGGTGGTTGTTATAGGGATGCATTAAGAGATTGTATCTAGGTAAAAGATGGATTGTGTCTTAGTTACCTTACTCTCGAAACAGCACTGTTGCAATAAACAATCAATGATTACTTCTGAAGCCTGAACTCCTGTGATTATTAATAGTCAGTGCTCTTCAATTAAATGAATTGAGTGCTCTATGAAATACGTTCTACCCAGAATACAAGTATGTATGTATGTACCGTATGTATGTATTAGAGATCTTCCTAAAAAAAAATTTTCGAGAGTACTTCATGGACTGCTTTCCGATATCTTAAAAAGAGAAAATGACTGTATTAAGACGCCACTGATACTTGAAAAAGTTGGATTAAAAGGTAAGTAATTTCTGAATAAAATTATATGCTTTCCACTTTCCATCAATATTTCTTTTTCATTTTTCCTTAGATGTAATGGTAACAAAAATAAAACTATGACAGAAATAAGAATTATTGTAACTTAACATATTTTCCTTACTTTCCTTTCATTGAATTTTTCTTTTAACTGGTCCACCTAGATTAGCAATTGCTATTTTGCGGGCCAGTCTATTGTAATACCGTTTTTAATAAATAAAGTTGAAGTTAAAGTTCAAACATTTTCAAAACTTCCCACAGTGGTAAAACTCTTTGATGATAACTTGCTTTGTTTTCAAGTTCATTTGATTCGAACTTCACACCACCCTGGGACCAATATACTTGTTCAAAGTTTACAGAAATATTGGAACTGAGGCTGGTAACAAAAATCAAAGTCCCCACCCTTAGCCCTCGGTCCCACTGCTCTCTAGGTATGAAACTGTAGATTCATAAGGTGCATATTAAACAGACAGGAACAGGAATTCCAGGCTTTTCAACCTGTTGTATTGGACTTCATATTTTCCAAATGCCATTTGCATTAACATGTTAATAATTAACAAAGTTATATACAAATTATTTGTATATAACTTTGTTTCTTTTTTGCTATTTTCAAACAAAATTATACAGGTAAAACTGTATGTAGCAAAAACAAATTTGAACAGCTTCAAAACTGAAAAACAGCATGCACAAAATAGAAATCCTTCATTTTTGGATCAGACTATAAATTCCAACACAAGAGTTTAGTGGCCTCGACAAAAAAACGTCAGAATATCATGATTTATGTTGACAGAGAATATTTAACCTTGGTAATGACATACAGTGGCTTGGCAACAATAGAAATTGACCGAATTTCCACTAAAAACGCAAAATTTATCTCGATCCCTTTAAATAGAAAAATTCAAGAAACCAAGTGGTCGGTAAAGGCTTAACAGTTTCTTCTTCAAAAATATCCGTCTAACATTAATCAGTTTCATTAATTAGTCTAAATTTATTGCTTTTTGACACGAACTCCTGCGGGCAAAACATGTGCGATTAGCGTAAATTAAAGATTTTTTATCTTGAATGACTTTTGTTTCTGTTTAAGGATATTAAAAATATCAAGATGTTAAGAATTTTCGAACTTATTGACTTTTGATTGTTTATGACGAAAACCTCATTTGAGTTCGAAAATTGCGTTATTGTCGACAAAATCCGGCGTTTTGTGGTCTACAAATGTTACACGCACATGCTATTTTTGTATGCAACTTGTTACCCGTCAGATTAAAAACTCAAGCATTCATTTATACCTTTGTTGGAATGGAAACAAATGATCACGAATCAATAAATTTATACTGTATAAGCAGTAGGAACGAACCTACGATTATTCTTATGTTCGCTACAATGAAAGAAGATCGACTTCTTTTGATACAATTTTCATTCTAATTTGGATTGTGTAATGAGCGCCAGCACCCACTTCATGGCCGTCTATTTTTACCGTACCAGTATGAAATACACTTATTCCGCTTTGGGTAGATAACTACTACTGCAAACCACCAATTTTGTTGGTCAAATCCGTAGTTACACCGCCAAAACAAAGACTTAAATGGGCATTCACAAATTAAAACCCATCATTACTAGTTGCAAGACAGCATAATTTCGGTTAAAGAAATGCTATTCTTTTTCGCAGTTTGCTAATTGTTTGTGTTTTCAAAGGAACAAGGTATCCCACAGCTGTTTAAATATTTCAGTCTCTATGAACCGACATTTTGAAATACAGTACCTTAGAACGGATTAAGAAATATCCCGTAACCGCTGAAAGTAGATTTGTGAAGGAGGATGGAAGAAGTGGATATCGATTTCATACTGGAAATGAACGATGTGTGTTACAAATGTAAAATGCTTCAGTAATCGAGCCGGTGCTTCGATACCGCGCGAGAAACCAAACAAACTAAAAAACATTTAGTATACAATCAGATAATTTTCTATACACAGGCGGAATCGATAGAAGAAACACTGTAAGTCGGCGGATAACATTGAAAATTCCGGAAATGATCAACCAAGTGTACGCGCTTTCATGCAATATAAATATTCACACCCACAAAAACCAAACTAAGTGTTCATGAGATACCCTAAAATGGGGAAAATAAACTTTGCACAAGATTGCAAAAACACTTAATGATCAACTCACCGTGTTCGCTAACTCCAAGAAATTACTTGATCGAGACTGTCCCTTAGAATTGGCCACAGACATAATCTGTTGAAGAGTTGGGTCGCCGCTTAAATCATGTGCACCGCTGTCGATTTCCCAGCTCTCTCTACCGGTCGACTTCTCGTTCATTTTATTTGTGTTAATCTCGTCTTTTGAGATATCCTCCGTCACATTCGGCTTTTCAAATTCTTTGGTTTTCAAAACTTGTTCTCGTATATGTTCCAGCGACACCAAACCATCGCCGTTGTCAGAACCCAATTGTTCGATGATCCCTTGAACACTGTCCTCTTTAAGCCTCAACTGCTTGCATTTTATCGACAGGTCAGGGCTGTGAATTCACAAGACAAAACATAAAGATAAATAAACCCCCGGTAAGCCGGTGAAACGCTACCAGCAGTATTAAACAGCGGCGAAATGATTAAACAAAATCGACAATGACAAGCAGTATGAAAGACAATGTTTTGTCACGTAATTCCAACAAAATGCAATGACCCGAAACTCGACCGCGGTTTGACGGGTCGGCGGTAAAGCATACTCTTCTTACATTCAAGAATCTTAAAACTTTTAATCCTCCAGACGTAACGGCATACCTCTCAAGAAAAGTAGTACTGATTCCTTTATCCCTTGCGTTTAAAATCTTACGAAAGCTTTCTTCCAAACTTTCACTTGATGTTCGCCTTGAACTCGCGGACGAAAAGGAAACCGACAACCCATTTTCGTTGTCACTCATAATCAAGTTGGCGTTTCCCTGGTTTTCATATGTTAAATTCCCCTCATGTAATCCAAAAAACTTTCCCTGAAAAACGTTTTTACATCCATGAAGAAGACTTTCCTCGTAAAAGGAATGAATGTACAACTTTCGGCAATACTGAACTGCGGGATGCCAAAACGTGATTGGTTACCAAGCGGTCAACCAAGCGGTAAGGCCCTCGTATTTTGATACTTTCCGGGGAGGGTATAGGTCATCATCCAGATCCATTTCCGCTCAAAATTTGTAGTTATCAAACACAATAAACGCCTACTTACACGATAATATATTTTTGCGCTACAATTATTACCTGTGTTCCTTTTACTCAAGAAATTACTATGGAGATAAGATCAATTTTAAAGTTTGAAAAAAATAACTGCCTGACCCTACCCCCAAAGAAACATAGACTTGAAATTACGTACAGGAAAGCTATTCACTAAATATACAAGCCATTGTTTTGCAGTTGTAAAGAAAGGCAGGTAGAAATTTCTAGAGCACAATTTTTCTTTTATCAACAAACATCAAGATAAGCATTTCATGAGAAAATAAGACATAAAAACAACAAACACCAAACAAAACAGAAATTCATCGGAACAACTTGGAACAAAGTAAGCTTCATATGTTAGTTGTTTGATCTGTAGAAGGGACTTAAAATTAATCTGTCTCATTAGACAACTGAAAAATAAAACATGTGTGATTGGAACTTTATCCCACGATTTTTAAGGTTACTGTTTCTTTGGATAAAGCTCTTTGAAAATAGATTTATACAAGAGAGATTAGTTATGTTTTCTTTCACGCACGTCTGCAAAGTATCAAGCTTTTGTCTACCGAAGCCGGAAAAAGGGCCCTTTATAGAATTTATCCCCAAGAGGGAATTTCAGTATACATACTTCGGTAGTCTTCACAAAGTGACACCTCAAGTAAGACACATTTTAAATTTTAAAAGCAAAATAAAATGATTGAGCCTAACGCAATAAAAATTCTTAAATATTAAAACATTGCCAAAAAATAAATAAGATTTCTTATAGACCAGACAACAACCTACTCGTTTATTTCTATGAGACTTTTCAGTTAAGACAAGTGTAATATCTTCTTTATGTTTCACATACTGAGAGTACACCCCCGGAGTACACACTCGTGGGACAGAGGAGATGGAAATTTGAAACGTCGTCAACATACCGTTCTACGGTTTTTTCAACTTTTGAAATGGACCAGTGAGAGAAAATCCGTCGAGACCCACAAAAAGAGCGCCTGAAAATTAGTACAACTGCCAAATTAGAAAGTGATTCAGCGAGCGAAGTTTCGACAATTTACAGACGTTTGTATGGTGGGCGCCATCACACAAATGTCTGTAAAATTTCGCGACTTTGTGATGCATGTAATATCTTCGTTAGTTTTCAAACTTGGCAATTTTGCTAATTTTAAGGCGCTCTTTTCAGTGGTGTTGATGGATTTCCCTTACTTGTCCATGAAAAAAAATTGAAAAACATCGTGGAAGGGCCTATTTATGGGTCTTCCAATACTATCCTTTGCAGATAATTCTTTTGAATTTAGTGACTCTAAGTCCGTGAATTAGGTAAGAACGCAAAACCGGAAAAGGTCCTGGGAGACCGAGCAGATTCAGTATAAAAAAAAACACACTTCATGTTGAATGTCAGTGTAGGACAGTTTTTACGTCTCCCGGGAATCGCGGGAACGCCATTTTACCGGGAAGCACCAACGGGCGTCAAAAAACCGGGTGGAAAAAGTTCCCAATACTGGTAAAACCTATTCAACAAAATCACTATAAATAAAAGGCAAAAAGTTCATGAAAACCTGGTTTATTACCTGAAGTGCGGCAATAAGCAGGGGCACCCCACGAGAATATAGTTCAAAACCACTTAAACATAGCATTGTTAAACGTATTTTAGTATTTAAACGGTAGATATAGGCATATTTTTATCCCCTAAAAATTTTTCATCTGTTCGGATTTCCTAGCTGAAAGTCTAGTGATCCCAAAATTATAGGGATCAAAAATTACCTTTTCGAAAGTTTCAGCCAGAAATAAGGCTCCCGAAACTTCTAGGTGACCTTTTTAGGGTAAAAATCCGTTAAAAGTGGGCAATTATACCATTTTTTAGATGTTCGAAAATCCTATGAGAGGAAGGCAGCCAAGCAAGAAATTTTACAACAAATGTTCCGAAAATTCTAGATCTCAAATCGTCTTCCGAACGGATATTTTCCAAAAATTGGCGTTGGATGCCCCTGAATAAGGTTAAGATTAATTATTAGTATTAATTATTAGTATTAGTATTAGGCAAGGGTTTGTAACCGGGGGGGTACAGCCCAATGTTTGAGTACAGGGGTGCCGCTGGCAGGTTGAAACAGTGACCATGTGTTGATCAAGTAACCATACTACCCTAATAAAACTCTCTATTTTCGTAACATAGTTAGGGCAATGGACAACTTCCACAGTCCCTCGTCAGTTGTAGACGAAAGTGATCCAATGTTGACAGGTGATCCGTTAAATAAATACAGTAACGTTTCCGATTTTGTATCGCTAAATACTCGACGACAGTCTCGCAACTATATACCCTATACTCCAGGATTAACTAGGATGGTTCCAGACATTAATTAGTACAGATTGAGGGCATAGGGGTGAAAAACTGTACATGACCCTATCCTGTAGCTGTATCATTAGAAGACTACATACCCTCGAGTTAAGTTGTGTTATCAGAATGTAAATAGGAATGGCATATATTATGGGATGTACCTGTCTCTGGATAGAATCCAGCACTATTTAGTTCTAATTTCGCTACGTAAACATGATTTTTGAAACTAAGTTTACTTGACTCAAGTAACAACACAGCATGTGGTTTAACACTGTTCGGTGAACTAATTTCAAATGCAGGATTCTGTCTTGTCAAATGTCTGTGATAACAGCGATCCTTAGTTTGGGTTTTGTTTTTTGTAAGTTTCAATAATAATGTTATTTTAACGTATTGTAGCCCTTCTTAATAATACCCCCTATCTCTCCAATTCACAGACCTTAACAGTCAGGTGAATGTTTAGTTAAAACAGAAATTTGTTTTCCTCAATCGTGCAATCCAACCGTGAAAATGGTTGGTGAGAGTCGTGAAGGAATCCTCAAAAATAGCCGTCTCGTGCCAGTCTGACGGGAAAGCTTTAAGATAAAAAAAGAGGGAACATCGCGATAGTCACGAATTATAAGAAAAAGGTGCAATTCAATGACGGTAATTTGGCTTAAGTGTCATTCGTATAGTGTCTAGAAACTAGACTGAATTCTGCCTCTTTTCCCTCCCAGGCCCTCAGGTTTTTTACATCATACACGAAAATATGCCCAGGTTATTATACAAGTTACGGGTGGACAAGGTCAGCCAATATAAAAATTTGCCACAGGCCTAGACTGGAAAACTTTTGCCGAGTCCTGCTATTATTTTCCCTTTTTTTTCATACAGTTTGTGGATTATTTGTGTTTGTTAATGCATTGAATCAAGTCGATAGCCCTGCGATAGTCTCGTTCGCGTAGCACCTAAATATAAACTAGAGACCAGATCGACTTCACCCAGACCGTCCAGGTTTAAGCTGAATATGGGCAGATCATTAATTATTAAATATACAAGTGGACAAAAGTTGTATTTGAAAATACGCCAAGACTGGATTGACAACATTCTACTTCCTTTAATTTTTTTTTCCTTCCTTTAGTTAGGTTCCATGCTTCCAAAATTTATTTGTGTTTGTAATTTTTTTTTATTAACATTTTTACATTTTCAGTTTGTTTGTGTTTGTTGCTACAACATATTTGTTGTACTTGGTTTTATCATCAATTGATTTATGACACTCCTAACAACAAATTCCTTGTTGGCACAGTAATTTTTATCGAATATTTGAACTTCGGACCCAAAAAGGAGAAAAAGGTGGATGAATGAAGACCCGAGATAAACGGAACTTAGTAAACATAGCAAAGTTGAACTTCAAGTTGTTTCAAAAACTTTAAACTTCCGTTGATGAACAAGAATAAATCTTGTCCAAGAAAAGTCAGCGTGTCAGAAAATGTCTTTAACCTTGACGTGTATAGTTACGTAAGAATCCACAATCAATTTTCCTGTTAGAGCCAAGCCGGAAAGCAATGTTAGAAATGTTGAAGATTTTCAAAAAAAACAAAAACAAAAGCTGGGAAAGGCTGCTCTATAATAAACTGTAAAATCGCGTTTTCAGTTTTTTATATACCCCGGTAATGAAGGATTGAATTAGCTTGAATTTGATACAGCTAGCAACCGTGTCTATTTTCAGACTGAAACGCGAGCGACTTTCGACACCGTTATAACAACAATGATCAATCTAATCGCTAGAAAACTACTCACAACTGAGATACCTTGCATGCATGGAAAGAGGCAGAAAACGGAAATGCCATAATCAGTTATATCAGACATAAAATTTCATGCAACGAAAGCTTTGCACCCTTTAAAAATGGCGGCCACGGCGACTTTAAATCTTGCTTCCGAACTTCAAGCGACTTTAATACAGCCACAACGACAAACAAAAAACGAACAAAAACATGGAAAACCAGAACATACCTTCTTGGTGTCTGGTACTTATTTCCCGATGCACATGAAAATGTAGACTTGAGTCTGTTAACCACTTGTCCGACTCGTGAACCCATAGCCGGTCTAAAGATCTAAAGATCTCGTGAAAGAGACCTCACAGATCCATTACCATCCATGTGAAACCACTGTTTATAGTAAGATCAATTACAGAAAGTAAGCATAAATTCCCTTGAGCAACAGTAACGCAGATTACGGGCTTGTAATAACAGTCCTGCTATGAATTATGGCGATCGAGACAATACTATGATGCCGTTAACGCAAGCATATTGCGTGCTGTTTGCGGAGAGAGCCGGATTGAAACAGTACATAAATGTATGTTCTAGATAAACTTGACTGATCCTACTCGAATGGACTTAGATAAGGTCGAGTAAAACGCCTTAAAAAATAAATTGGATTTTATGGACGTCAGATTTACGCAACGCGTCATGTTTCCTGTCAGAGTTTCTTAGGAGGGACTAAGAAAGTTAGAATGTTGATCTGGAAGTGTCGGTTTTTTTTTTGGAAATGGTACCTTTAAAAGTCATCAAATTCAGATTGTTAACATCTCTTACCTTCATTCCATTGCCCATTTTATCAAATACCAGTTTGTCTTGTCCCTTCAGAGGTCTTGATATTTTTCTGTATTTACCCATGATTTACAGCCTCAATAATTTACTGGTTTCTGGTTAGAACAAATCAATGCTTCTCACATGCCACTCACAGGACTAACAAGAAGGGACAGGAGTCTCTCCTCCCCCCCCCCCCCCCCCCCCCCAGCAAAGTATAAAAGAACAAACCACTTTCAATCTTACAAGATTACGTAAAAATTGGCGTTTGACTTGGCAAAACCACGGAAAAAGAACTTGACACGGTGGGTTCACGAACTTTGAAAATTTGAAATTCATTAAATATTTCTTAAACCAATAAATAATAGTAGAAAAAAAATCCCAAAAGAAAAAAATATGTCGCTGGTTTGAAATCATATAATTCATCTCAAATTACTTCTAGATGCAATTTTTTTTTCTCTTCAGAGTTTATCAAACTGGCCAATGTAACTCTCGTGCAGAATAATCATAAAGCTATTGCCTTTTTCAGATATTAAAACAAGTTTTCTTTCCGATTCATGTATTGTTCTCGCCAGCTGGGGATTAGTAAACTCCATTGCGGGTACGATAAGTAAGCAGTTAAAACTGAACTAGGTTGAAAAAAAAATCTGACAGAAAAAACTGACCAAGAAATTTCTTGAATGTTCTTATTTTGTTTTGTATAAAAACGAAAATAATTGGATTTAAGCGGCGGACCAAATCAGCAAACATCCCAGAAGACACTCTTACACTGTAATCTGTAAATAAAGTGATTAGTTTCGTGAACTGAATACTAAGGCAACTGACAAGCTATATTTAAAACACACCACAGAAATTTAAAAACATTTTTAAATCCACAATAGCTTCCCTTCTGATTGAAGACCTGTTAATTTTCTTACACATTGGTTATTTTAAAAGTAACATTCAACAATAAATAAAGTCGAGAAGATGTAAACGACTGAATGTTTCTTCATAATTAAAGCCGAAGAAATCGATCTGCTTAAGTTAATCCTTAGGTATCCTAAAGTCGTGAGTGCATTTACAATTCTACACTATGATATATTTCCGGTTTGGGCCTTTAGAATCAGAAGAAAATACCACAACATTTTTAATCCTACAGAGAGGAGGTCAACCTAACATTTTAGAAAATTGCTGTGTGTTATGCCTTTGCGGTTTTAAATTAGTTAATAGTTTATTCTCTCGTACACTTATCCTGCACGTGTCATCGCGTGTCGCGGGTAAACTTGAACTATGACGCTGTCATGTTCTCAAGAAGGAAAGGCATGTTTTACAGCAGAAGAAAAATCCGAAGGCGGCGTTGAAAAACAAGATAGTAAGAATAGTATGGAGGTGGTATGACGCGCTACAAGAGATTACAAAAAAATAATCAATAATAATGAATAGCAACAACCACGACGACGACGACGATGAGGATGATGATAATGATGATGATGATTATGATAAATGTAGATATTCGAATCAGGAAACCGTAGCTCATGCATACCAAGTGATTGCTTCAAAATGGCACAGACACTTGATCTGTACAGGGAATGACATGGTATAATGCTGCGACCACTTAGAGAGAATGTGACTAAAGTATATTGAAAAGTGCGAATTTTGTGGCAAAGCCACTCAGTTCCATGTCTGGTGAGTGATAACCGCTGGGATGTTTCATGGCATCTGGAAAAATGCCCAAGAAACGGAGCCAACAGTCCTGAACTATTCCTGTGCCGAGGCCAATACCAGAAATAACAATGTTTAAATCAGACATATATGCGTGCGTTAGTAGAAGTGACTTCAACTTTGCTGGAAAGGTCACAGAAATGGCAAATTATCAAAATTGTGCGGGTTCCGGCTTCGTAGTGACAGTGGTTGGTGATCACTAATTAATTCCAGATAAGAAACGGTTTTGAATCCTACACTTTTGACTCTCGTACATATGTAGTTCTGTACAATGTTTTCGGCCACGGCCAGTTGCCTCCCAGTTGTATTTCATGGTGATGCTTTTCTAATATTTAAGTCTTCCATAATAACTAATAAAAATCACATTTGGGTTTAATCTAACATTGCGGAGTTTTGCAGAAACATCAAGGGCGGATTATTTTAACGGAGTTTAACCAGTTTTTAACAAAAACCCACGCGTTCTAAGTCATGTTCAGTTTGCTCAACGCTTTTATCTATACATTCTTTATCGTGAACAGTTTCAATAAAGCACATAGTGTAGACTACAGTTGAAAAGCAATTATTTTCATAAATTAACCCAGTACTCTGAGTAGGGAAGAGATCTGGTGGTCCAATGATTTCTTAAACCGCGGTCCTAGATAGACTTCTTTTATAATAACCGATCCGAAATTTCTTCCGTCTACACGCCGTGTCTGTTTGAAACAGATATTTTTTTCTTCCAAGAACTTATCCCCAAATAACAACCAAGTCTAACGCAAAGCCTCTAAGGTTTTTCTTCTTGACCTCTGTTTTCTTCTTCGATTTTCGAGACCGACAGCGTGAGTAGCCCTGCAGTGAAATTTTCCAAATCTTCTTTTTTTCTGACAACCTCGTTCCCACGGTCCTCTCATACTCCTTCCCCCGTAGCGAGAAGGAAAAGATCCTGGGAACGAGGTTGCCGTTTTGTCGATCCGTTCAAACAGTTTTTGCAAAAAATTCAGATCTGGAGAGTGTTTTTGAAAAGTTTCGTCTTCGGTGACCATTTCAGCGGATACATGTGGAAGGAAGGCTGATCCGGAGAAAAAAGTATTCTTTTTTTTAAAAAAAATAAAAACGGGGTTATGTGAACAGGGCATGAATTTCTTTATGATTGCCTTTAAAACCAGTTTTATATATTTTTCCATCGACCTGGTTCCAATGCCTGCAGTTACGCGGTTTTCGCAACTTCTTTAGCTCACTCACCAGGAAACCACCAAAGAGGAATAAGAGACAGTCATAAAGGGAGAGCTATCGAGTTCCAAACTTGAATTGAGTTTTGACAACATGATATCCGTGTATCTTATCAAGTAATTGAGCCTCTCTCTCTTTTTCGTTTTCGTGCTGTTTCCAACAAACCAACGAAAAGAACTAAAAAGCACGCAAATATGATTTTCAACTTTTGTGACGGAGGTTGTAGCTTACATGTAAATAAAAACCAATTTAGCGATTATCACGGCGGGTGATCAGTGTACATTTCCTATATC
>NC_133204.1:22339912-22399912 GCF_958299795.1 Porites lutea
ATACGTCCATGGCCTCCCCTGCCATGCTTTCAAATTTCTTTGAAAAACAGTGAACTCAAAACCACCCACAATACCTTTCGGGGTTGTCGCGTGCAGTTTATCCGACAACCTTTCTCCAAATAGCTGTAAATGGTACAGTCCGCGTCTTATTTAAGACGCGTCTTATTTTTCCTCGTGTAAATGGCCCTATTATTTTTATGGAGGAATTGTCGTATGTGCTTACCCAATATTTTGTTTCTTGAATTCATGTTCTCTTTTATTTTTCACTGCCGCTCATTTACACCTTGCTGGCCGCTAGCATTTCTCATTTTCTCACCGCCGCTTTGAATTTCCATGTTTTTTTTCCTACGAAATTCGTCTCCTTTGTTTTCAATAACTCGCTCCAGCTCTTTCTCTGTTATCCACGTTAGTGTAAACATAAAAAATAACGCTTTTTTAGAAAATAATATTTTCTAAAAGTCCAGGCGGCCATGTGATTTTCTTCCAAATAAAACCTTGAGTTGCATTTGGGTTGCCATACCTGTTGATTGAGTTATTTTACATTGGTATACCTGTGGTGCGGACGGACGGTTGGTCGGTGTACGGTCACGTGATTACCAAATTTTATCGGATGGGTAGATTACCACATTTCTTTAGCTATGGAGCTCCGCTATGATGAGATAACGTGCTATTTTAGGTGGTTTAACCAGGTTGAGCGCTTTTTAGTTATTTATTTTTAAGTCGATGATGTCATAACTAAAATTGAGGGCGTCACATCCTCATTTGGTCATGACATCACCTGTGCCTCAAAAAATCTCTGAACCGTAACTAAAAATAAGCGTTAATGAATTCCTTCGGCCTAAAACATCCCTACTACACTAGTAACCGGTCTTTCCATGCCTTCATTTCAATAGTGTAAAAGCAGCGTTAGGGATCAAGGACATTAAAAATGTTTGAAATGCAAGATTGCATATCGCATCGGACAAGAAAAGAGTTGAGTTGACTGTTTGTTTTTTCAAACGAATGATACACACTCACATGTCGACATGCGTATCCTTGTTGTCGGGCTCCCAACCAAGCTTATCCGCGAGAGGTTTCACCTTGGATCTAATAAATTGCTGTAACAAAATAAAAAGAGATATTTACTGTACAATATTCGCCACAAAGAAGTGAATGCTTTGGCTCCATGAAACACTCAAGGGTGCGTTTCTCTGCCAAATTCCAAATCCGGATTTTTAATCCGAAAACAGATATTTCGTTTCTTTACTAAAATCCCAAAACAGATTATTGATCCATATGATCCACAATGGAGGTGGATTGTTTCGGTCATAACCAAAACCAGATACGTTGGATATATGATCTGAAGCGTTTTCTCCACTACGGATCCGAAAAGAGTGAATATTGCCAGCGGTAACTCGAAACAATTTTCATACATAAATCAGCTGCTCATCTTTAAGGCCATTTTGAACCCGAGGCATAGGTGAAACAATCGATTTCATCTGCTTTATCGGGGTGGTAAAATCGCAATACAAACAGGACCTGCATTGTTCTAGTTCACGAGGTCAAAACTGATACACACTTAACCGGCGCGTTTTACAAGATTTTACTTTTACAGTACACTTCTTATTTTAAGAGTCGTCTTTGATTTGGCCCGTCAAAAGCAGTATCCTAAAGCTAACCGTCCAGATTACAACGAAAGATCAGCAAACTTGCGACACTGTCAGCAGCCGTGTTATTCTTTCTTCGGGATACCGTCGATGTTGTGGGTCGTCTTTATCGAAATTTTTTGGATACATCCGGATTTTTGATCTGATCTTGGATTTTAGTAAAGAATCGCACCCCAAAAGACCTAAAACAGGTAACTATGAATCGACCTGAAAATAATTTTACAACACAGAAACATATTGAAACGATTGCATGAAGGTTTTTGGTTTCAGCCGAGATTCATAATTAGAAATAAATTTACAACAGAAAAAAGAATTGAAACTGAATAGACTTGTTCACCATCACAATTTTCCCTAAAAGACGGGTTTCATAGTCCTAAAAAGTTACGCCTTAAGTAAAATCAGATGGGGAACAATGTTCCACAGTTTTATTTCCGAGGGAATCTAAAATTAGATTTAAATTTTGATAGGGTTAGTAACGTGCGGCTTTTCACTCGACTTCCAACCGAAGCTTCTCTTCACATGTCCCTAGTTATCCAATGAGTTCCAAACGCAAAAAGTATCACATAATGTACGTTTGAACATTAGAAACAATAACGTAGTAAAACCTGAAAGTATCCATTTCCCCGCCTGTCGCTGAGAACGTCATCCAGGAAGCCCAAGCTGTTCAGTGCAGTCCTCCAAGGCACGTACTTGGATTCTTTACTCAAATACTTCAAGGTACCCAGAGCAATGGTGTAGTCCAAGTACCCGGCTCTGATAGGAATGTCACAAAAAAAGGCCCCAAGATTAATTTCTAACAACACTTATTTAACAGTTTCCAAAGTAAGACAGTGAATGGTTTGAGCCTAGGAGTCACACCATTAGTAGGTATATTATCTTCCAGGTGAGGAAGTCTTGAATAGGAATGTTGATGACAGTGACTGACGTTTTGACAGTTTGTGTTATATTCAGAGTTAAGGTGATTTGTATCTCGTCAGTTGATGGTATTTAACTCTGGTTATAGAACACTAGTGATATTTTCATGTGAAACCTAAGCGATGAAGCCGGGAAAAACGATGAGTGACGCCACCGTGATCCTAAACATTTTGCCTGAAGTAACCCTCTAAAGGTAGGGCTAGTTTCATACAGTTGAACCTCTTTCGCCTCAACAGCCACCTTGGGGACAGAAGAAATTGGCCGTTGTAGAGAGGTCTGGACAAGAGTAAATGTATAGATTGTCCGCCAAAGAAAAGTGGCCTTGTGGAGAGGTGGCCGTTAGTGAGGGAGATATAAACATTTGGAGTAAAGTGTTACTGTTCCCATACCCAAAACTACCAACGCCTTCATTTCAGTTGTTTGTAATGTTTAATATTTGATTGCGGATTTGTTACGAATCACGAGTAGGAATAAATTACAAACAAACCTTGCCAAGTTAAAGGCATCATCAATTAAACTCGATCTGTCCTCTGCAGTAAAAACCTGTGAAAATAGAGTGAAATCCAGTCACAATGAATACCGTCCAAACATTGATTTCTAGTCGCAGATTTTGACAGCCCTTTGTTCCATATACATAAGAGTGTCACGTAAGTAAACAGTTCCAAGTTACACACAGTAATTTTTTAGGGAGTTATTATAACTCCAAAAATGGAGTAAAAATTTAAGGTCACAATTTGGGGTTACTTTAACTCCTCAATAGTAACTTCAAATCCGGGGTGATTTTTACTCTTGAAAAAGAGTTCTTTAAACTCCTTTTTGGAGTTAAAATAACTCCACAGTATGGAGTTAAATTAACCCCACTAGAGGAGTTATTACAATTCCTTGAGAATTACTGTGCAAGTTCATTTCAAGATGGCTAAAAGTTTGTATCGCTTTATAATAAGTAGCTTCAAAATACTCGTAAAACGAAGCCCTCGGGGGGAGTAAAATGACTGGACCTTCAGCCTCAGGTTTGTCAGTTTAAGTACTGTTACCAGGGTTCGCACACTTTTTTGAACCAAAAATTCAAGGACTTTTCAAAAAAGAGCCCTGAGTCTATGTTTTTTTTTTTAGCTCTTCCACAACATGAGCAATCGTATCCTGAAGGTCTTTCTGTGTTTGCTGGGTTGGATAAAGTTAGCAACGAATTTCAAGGACTTTCCAGCACCTACTGCAATTTTCAAGGACTTTTAAAGTCTTGAATTTTTATTTTCAAGGTGAGTGTGAACCCTGTGTTGTTACAAGATATAAGGACCTTTACCTTAAACGTAATTTTGGTCTGTGACAATGAATTTTTCCCCGACGCCGTATAATTTTTTTTCTTGTTGCCTCACTAACACAAAACGCATTATCTTTATACTTACAAACTTTACTCATTCCAACCATAAATACCTACATGACCTCAAAACTCTAATTCTAACTCATCCACGAACTCTTGTGGTTAAAAAGGAATCACATTTAAGCTGACTTACTGTATGATGAACAAAAAGTTTGAACACTGTAGGATATCTAACTTACATTCTATTGTTAGTAACAATTCATTTTTACTGTTGTATTCTATTCTTACATAACTAACCAAATAAGAGCACAGAATAATAGAGCGGTTTTCACTTGACTGTCGTAAAACCAAAACCAAAGTAAATACACTAGCCAACCAAAGAGCGTAGTAAAACCAAAACCAAACCAATTCCTCAATTACTTTCGACAGTCAAGTGAAAACCGCTCTATAATGAATTCAGTAGTAGTTGTATGGTTGATGTATTACTACAGAAAAGCTAAGAAATCCACTACCAACCGTATGATCTGTGTTAAGTTGTTTAATAAGAGCATTCCAGTTGTCATTGTCATAGTGAACTCTGTAGAACCCAACTTGTTTGAAGTTTCCTTTGATCCATTTATCAATAGGCCAAGTAAACTCAACTAAAGAAAACAAACCAGCAATGTTGTGGACGTAGAGTTAAAAGTAGAAAAAAAAATGATAAAGTAAATGAAGACAGGAGGTATGTCGACTTAACTTTGTATTCTATTGAGGTCAGAGAAAAAGAGTTGTGAGGGGTGGGTGTCAAAACAAACGAGGTTTGAGGCTAAGGAATGGGGTCGATATAGGAGCCCATCACGTCTGGGGGTCCATCGGGGGCCCTGTAGGGGAAGGGGTTAGAGAAATATATCTATAGGGATACGTTACATTGAGATGATCCGATCATCAAGATCATGGTACATCAAAGGAACCGATGAATCCTTCCTGGGAAATTATTCATCGCTCCATTTAAATCGTCAGGATCTGTCTGAGTGATCCCGGATCATTGATCCTGATCCGGATCACCCCAATGGAACACACCCTTCGCGACCACTGAAAAGCGCATTTTTTCACGCCTTTCTGTTACTTCTTCGATAATGGAAGAACTGTTGAAGTATTAGCAGCTTAAAGAACTCTTAAACTTCTAGAGCTGAATTGTTGAAAAGGGAGGGGGGGGGAGGATGTCGGAAATATTTCTTGCTTATTGTGCGGTTATAGCAATGGCATGTTTCAAGAACTCATGAAGGGAAAGCCTAGTGCCTGAAAAAACTTTCAAAACTTCGTTGAACGGCTGCTTGAACTTCGTTACGTACAAAAAGTGACGACGACAGACGACGAACGGCATACCGCAAGTTAAGCGGTTTACTGTGAAACGTGGTGCGCAAAAAATCTCTTCTATAAGCTATCAACAAGAAAATGATATTCTCGATAGCCATTTCTTAGTCCTAAAGCTTCAAAGGCTATTCAACAGATTCAGCCAGTAAAGATCTCGTCGTTTTTACTTGACAATTCGCTAGTCTCATCTATAAGTGCTGGAAATCCTTCTCTGCTCCGATTGGCTGAAGTGTTTCTGGCGAATAGCTTTAATAGCTTAAAACCTAACACAATGTGACTCAGGCCTTATATGGGAGATGGGCGCTCCAGGCTGATGGCAGCCTCATTTACAATTTTCTCTCCCACTCGTTTCCCGAAGAGAACCGTGGGAACGAAGTTGGGCTGATGATCGATTTTGTTACAGAATCATTTGGAACTTGATTGGCCCATTGCTACATTGACATAGCCGTTATAAACATTACAAAACTCATTTCACGAAAACAAATGTATCTTTTAACAAACCTTGATCAGATGAGATGTTCATCCAAACAGTTTTGGGATCTTGGGATGATCCTTCATAAACGTATGTCAGAGGAACGTACCATCTGTAACTGCAATATTAAGTGAACACAGTCTGATTTTAAATTTAACGATAGATAAGGGCGATAAAAGCTTTAGACACGTTTTAGACCACGTATTTTGTACGTTCTGTTAAGGGTGGATTTTGAATATTTACTTTTAAATATATCGACCGTTTTACAATGACACTTTCAGAGGAAGTAGGCAAGTCAACAACAACAACAACAACAATACCTTTATTCGCCTTGTACTTAATTAATTACATACTCACGTGAAAGAGAAAAAATATATATTTATTTGTACTTAATAAAGCCTGGAGCTGAAATAATCCTAAGATTTTCTAGCCAGTTCTCCAGAATTTAAAGTTTTAGAGAATTGAGATATAATTTATTTCCAAAGAAGCAGTTTTAAAATACAATGTATTAAGAAAGAAAGAGTATATGCTTAAGTTATGTTAACTATGTTGTTCTGACAGCAAATAAGGTTTCAATTGTTTTTGGAATTAGTATGTGTTTAGTTCTTTAAGAGTTATGGGAATTTTGTCCCAGATGGTACATGCAGCATATCCGATTGTTTGTTTCCCCGTATTAGTTCGCACTTTTTTTACGTAAAGATTCTGTTTCGATGCATATCTGGTATTGTATTTGTGGACATTACTGGCATATTGAAAATAGTTTGAGAACAGCTTTGGCAGGAGGCCTTTATGCCAACACCTCCTGCCTGCGTTTTTGAGTTAGTGTTCACAAAAGCATAACCAGTTCCAACGTTTAGTCCTCAGACTGTACGCACTCTCAAATTAAGTACTTTTTTGTTCAAGTAAAAAAGTGTAGAAGACGTGCGAAAGGAAAATTAAGAACACTTAATTTGTTTATCTGAGGCTAAGTTTACACCAGAAGAGAGTTTTTTTGGGTACGTGACGAAACCCAGGAAAATTTTGGAACTCGATTCCCGGAACGTTTTTCCCTATCTATTTCACGCTCACTAACGTATGCTAACTTTAACTGCTTGGAACTAAAAAGAGGGAATTTGTGCATTTCCAGGAAACTGATCCTGAGTTCTCTGTAATCTCCTACTGAGACAACCACCCTTTGTCTTCCCACATAAGGATGGTTCTCCCAACAGAGTAGCTTAGTGTGATGACACCAAAAAGGGCTCATTAAACTATGCATGACTTCTGTTGTAGGCTGTCATTACATTGTACGTTTGTTTATTGGACACTCACTTGAATGGTGATGATTCTTTAACCACAGCATTAGGGTCCAGGAGGAAATGTTTCTGCTTCGCTATGGCTATGTTTGTTTTGTTAACACGTTTGATTGTTACTACAGGGAATCCCATTTGAAGCGTCCATGTGTCCATGATGGTCTTGACATCCATACCTGCTTTCTAGTGAACAGAAAATAACAGTTGGCCAGTTATCTCAGTCCTCTTTGTTTTCACTAACATTCCTTAAAATTTATCCGTTCGAAATATAGCTGGTACCAACTTCACAAGTAGGAATTTTGATTAAGAACGTATGCCCAGTTGCTTCCCTTGTGAAGTTTCTGATATTTGATGTGAGTCCTGTTGTGTTTCAACCAAAGGCGGTTTTGAGCGTCATGCACGTCAACCGGAAGTGAGGTCTTTTTCATTTGACGTTTCCAAATTTGTATTTCTAAGTGTTTTTTCTATCATAGAGGCGATTTGTCCAAACAATTGGGCAAAACCACCGTCCAAAAATGGAAAACGACAACTTCCGGTTGACGTGCATTGCTCAAAGCCTCAAAAACGTCTTTGCCTAAGCTCACTACTTGCTAAACGGTGAAGCATGTGTCCCTCCTGAGTCACTGGAGATCAGCAAAATGAAAATTAAAACTGCTTCTTCGTTCTAAGGAAGGCTAAAAATCATATTTCAAGGTGAAACTCCACAGAGGTTAGCCTTTGGCGCTTACTACATTCCGAAAAGTGTGAAAACAAACTATTCATGGAAGGTGGGGGGGGGGGGGGGGGCGTGAGGGAAGAGGGGCCCTTTGCCTGTTAGCACTCCCTTCTCCCTTGAATACCTACCATGCAGGATAGTAAACAGATAAGTATGATAAGAATAGCCAACAAGCAGAGGGATATAGGGTCTCATGCCTGTCATTTCATCTAATACTATAAGCTACCTTAAGCCATGCGAGGTTATTTCACCACCATGTGTCGTTGGGTGCTTCCTTTGCTTCCACACGCCCATTTTTAACCCTTTTTATTGGTGTGTTTTTCTTTACTGAGGGGGAGGGCGAGGGGATGTGTTTTTCTTTTCTGAGGGAGGAGGGGATGTGTATTTTTATTTTTTGAGGGGGAAGGAAAGGATGATATGTGGGTTTTACTTTTTTGAAGGGAGGGGGAGGGGATAAAACTTCACTAACATCTTTAAGAGAGAGGGTAAAATTTGATAGTTTCAATGACTGATAAATGACCATTCAAATGACCCTAGTTATTTGGAGACACTTCAAATTAAAAAAAAGGGTTTTGAAAGTGTTGATTATCATGATAACTGCTGACATTCCGTTATTCTACTTACCTCTCCCAAGGCATTCCAAAGGTCTTTGGTTTCGGCATTCTTAAAGGCATACTTCCTCAAATAATACTGTATGTATTAACAAAAGGTAAAATAAACTTCTAAATTTAAAAAAATTCAATTAATTAAATTCAGATCTAATAAAAAAATGGCTAAATAACAAATTTATATAGTTTTTCACAAATTATACATACACTAAGTCCCTCCTTGAACTTTTCCCTGCCAACAAAACCTTCAAGCATCCGAATAATGGAGGAACCCTGCAATGATAAAAATTGTGAAATATATGTCTATAAAATTTCATAAACCTTTAATTATTACTAATAAATGTAGAAATACACTAGAAAAGGCTTGATTACCAGTCATTGTGCAGGAGGACTGGATGCAGGAAAGAGGCAGAAATCCAGGGTAGTTACATAGCAAAACAAGACCCCAAGTGGTTGTCCTTCTTTCCAGAGCCAAGGGCGGCAAGAGAAAAAGTAGAATTATGCAAATATATGGTTAAAAGGAGGAGAAATTAGGGCAGAGAAGGGCTTGGCATGGGCTTCCGCCCTTGTTCCTTGCCGCTTTAATTTGCTGCTTGCCCCTCAGAATCACTCTCAATCTATCTCAAAACAAAAATAAAAGACTGCTCACAGTCTATATAAAAACTAGCTTCTTATTAAAACTTTAACAACTATACCTTGCTATATGAAATTCTGTCAAATAACTGTTTGATCTTCTTAGGATGATCAACTTCAACCGATATAGGATGAGAACTTGCTAATGAATCCAATGGGAAAACATTCTGAAGATCATAAAGGAGGAATGCTTCCATCTGTAAAGTTAACACACAAAAAATGAACATCAAAACCAAAAATTAGGTTACATCTTATATTATTGGTGTACAGGTCTGCTGTTATAAATTACATGTAATTGACTAACTTGTAGGTGATGAGCTTGGTTAAAGCAGCTAACGTTGCTGAGTTAAAGCTCCAGTATACTTTAGAGGCCTCATTTTTGTTTTTATAAAAAATGGTTTTCATATATTTTAAGTATATTTTGTTTTTCAGGTTTTTATGTTAATCTATTTGCCCCTGAGCCACCTTGGTAGTTTTGGTTCATTACAACCAGACAGTGACCACAAAACAGCTTGACAAGCTGTGAAAGGTGATTTTTGGCACAATTCCGAAGAGTGAACGGGCTGAGCAATGTAAAGTACCACGTTTTTTGAGAAAATCCAATTTTGATCGTAAAAACAATGAAACCAAATCTGGCCACTCCATGGCCATAAGCCCCTGAACCACCAATGCAGATCCACATCAATTCTACTGCTTGTGATGTCATCAGTTTCAATGTTCAAGGACAACTTTGTCAGCTAATGTGGAGCAGGGTGAAGAGATTTTTCAAACCATAAAAGAATGAGCCAGAGAAAAAGGCGAAATATCATGAAAATATATTGACCTGAAAAATTCTCATGAAAATCTTGTAGAGGAAATTAGACATACAGATATTGTCATTGGTCCAAACAATAAAATTTCAACTGTACTTATGTTGTAAGAAGAGACATTATCATGTACATGGCCCTTATTAGGGAACTTTAGCACTGATGATGGTGACTGCAGCAAAAATGTTACTTTTAAAACAAATTGGCGTTTTTATAAACATAATGTCACGTTTATTCCCATTCACTGAAAATGTCCAATGTAGGTGAATTTTAAAATTATTTCTCAGGGACCCCACTTGAGCGAAAGAAAACTTGATCGTCGCTTGTTTCCATCCTCCATTTTGAAGCATGAAATTACTAGGCATTTTCACATTGTAGTTGTGCAGGGATGGCAAAGAAATGTACAAAAAAGTGTGCTGTACATGCAAAGTTGTTGTAATTTGTTGCTTAACAAGCCCATTGCTTTTTTGACATTCTAGTTGCCACTGCCATCATATTTGCTTAAGCTCCCTATGTTTGACTAGTATGGGAGATTACAGCTACCACGCACGTATGCTCACCATTTGCCAGTCTGGGTGGGTGTAGTTCACTCCAAGGTACTCCACAAAACTGGCGAATCCTTCATTCAGCCACAAGTCATTCCACCACTTGGGAGAGACAATGTTTCCAAACCACTAAAAAGTTTTTAAAAATTACTAATACATGATGAAGGAATAACAAAGCCAAATACAGCTAGTACTGAAATTATACAGCTTTCAATGTTGTAAAAAACCATACAAGGGGTATTTCATGAGGAATTAGTTTTCCAAGTTTAGCTCATGAAGTAAGTTGTTTTGACACATTATTAACTTCAGACCATAATGACCAGTGTTTGTGAAGGAACTAGAGGAGGGGATTCTTACTTGTCTGAATTAATTTTCTACTTTTTGTATTATTCCTGTTTTACATTTTTGCCACGATTATAACTGTAACACAATTCTCCAATCTTACTGGCTATTGGCAGCCTGATTTTGGCAGGGACCGTCAGCACAATGTCACCCCTAAGTAAATGGGTGGGACAGTTGCTCTTGAATGCGTTCTTTTTTTCTCATGTTTAAAAGTAAAAAACTCTCAAGAGATGTTAACTTCTGTTTTGAATGAACAAAATTAATGTTAAGATTATCACACCAATTGTTATCTCAATTTTTTTCTGTGTCTTTTAATTCTGTGTGTACTAGCAATCATACTCATGATTAAGCTGATTTACTCCCACTAGCTAGGTGGTGTTCCAATATTGTTTAAGTAATATATCAAGCATGAGAAGCAGTGTTTCACTAGATGGAACACTCAGAGAACAGAGTTGAAAATACGACGCGTAGCGGAGTATTTTTAATGAACTTCTTTGTATTTTCTTCACGAATTATTAATGAGTTTGAGAATCACTCATATAAATTACAGAGTGAAAGGAATTCCATGAGTCCAGAGAGTATGATCTTGCTTTATAACCAAGTCACTTAATCTGAACACAGACTCCAGACTCTGCATTACAGTGAACACTGGAATTAAAATATAGTTCTTCTATTTTTAAGCACAACAAAGGCATGCATTGTTAAACAACAGCCATAATAACTACCACAGAAATTACACAAACACAGAAATTACACGAACAGTGCCGAACTGACATTTCTTGAAATACACATGTTCAGATCTAGACTGCAAAACAGTCTCACACGCATGAAGCAATCGAGTTTCATGCACTCCTCGGTCTCGCTGTCTGTATTCAGCCTTATTCATGGAAAATTGTTACCTTAATATATTATCATACCACTTCTTAACTTATCTTTCCTCCCATTCCCCCTTTATTTTTACTATTCCTAAGAAAAATTTTAGCCACTACAAAATGTGGAATTTTGTTGTCCAAACAATAATATCATCTATTTGATGCTCCTAAATAAACGGTCAGTGTAAAACGCAGACTGCGGACCAGGGGTAAAATGCAGACTGAGTGTAAAATGCAGACTGCAGACTGGGGTAAAATGCAGACCGAGCATAAACTGTAGTTGTGGAAGGGTTTAAGGGCAAAAAAATCCCGCAAATACCTGTAAACAAACACTTACTTGATGACATCTGCTTTCACAAATCCATTCCTTTCTTCTCTGGAACGTCGTCGACGACCCGAAAACATAATCGCAATCTTGAACCTTTTTTCCATCCTAGAGACTTCACGCTTCAATTTTTGATGCGAAGTTTTCGATATACGTGACCAGGGACCGTGAACTGGTACAACAACACCAAGATGTTTACGCTTAAATGAAAGCTGCTGACCCAAAATATTGTACAGGAATTATGACGATAAAAATGGGAGTAAGTCATTCCAACAACAAAGAAAGATGTTCTGCAGGAAATTTGGATGACCTTCTATGAAAGTATTGCAAATCAAGGTACGCAGACTTAAGCTGTTTGGATGTTCATTGAAACTTCTGGCAAATGTGCAATTCACTTCGACTAGGAAGCGAAGTGTGTAACTGATACCGGCTAGCTATTTCACCGATTTGAAGAAGAAGGAGCACAAATGTTTAAAAAAGTCTACAGTCTTTATTCTGCATTTTACCCCAGTCTGCGTTTTACTCTTAGTCTGCAGTCTGCATTTTACACTCAGTCTGCATTTTACCCCTGGTCCGCAGTCTGCAGTCTGCAGTCCGCAGTCTGCGTTTTACACTGATCGCCTAAATAAATACAGCAAATTAACATTTCCAAGCTGTAATAGATTTTGATTATTTTCTGTGGGGCAAATTGCCCCCAAGAGCCTTACTCACTGCCACCAAACTTAAATTCACTACTGGCAGCTTAAATTTGAAAAAAAATTACTGAAACTCCTGAAAAATGATCAAATCTGATAATTTTTTTGTATACAGTGTATTTTTGTTCCATACCTGATGAGCTAGTTCATGTGAAACCACAGTAGCAACCCTCTTCTTATTGCTCTCAGAGGATACACCTTCATTGAACAGTAATGCTGTCTCTCGATAAGTGATCAGTCCCCAGTTTTCCATGGCTCCAGACGAGAAATCAGGGATGGCAATCATGTCTAAATAAATTTTGTTACAATATACATGTGTATGGGTGAGTTTTCTATTATGTCAAGTGCAATATTATCAAATTATATACATGTAAAACAGCTGTAGGTCACTTCTTAAAATAACTGCTTGCAATAATATATTACTCACATATTGTTAATCTCATGAACATGATGAAAGCTGTTGGTTTTTGAAAATTTGGTCATTAATAGGTTAAGTGTCATAAATGTGATACAAAGCCTTTTTGAACTTCGTAGTGACAAATATATTGCTATGACTAATGAATCTGGTGGATATCACACATATATAATGACAATCTACATGAATGCTTAATATTTGCACGTACATCATAAACAGGTTTCAAGAAAGCAGCTAGTATTCTTTATTCCCATCAAAAAGTGGAGAAAACGTAGAATGAACATTAACTCCAAAGAATATCTTGCTCCTTATAAAGCAAGCCAATCAAAAGTGAAATTTACATGTTTTGGTTTACTTCAAAACCATATATATTCTATATGTAATTATTTAAAATACGTTTACTTAAATTTTAGTTAAAGGTATTTTTAGCTCATATATATATATATATATATATATATATATATATATATTAATTAGCACTTATCCCGGAGAAAAAATGAGTGGATAACTTGACTTGTATTTGGGCCAGGAAAAAGGAGGAGACTACATTAACAGGGTGGTCTAACGCAGGAATTTACAATAGAAATACAATAATATTATTACAATACAATACAATAATTTATTTAAAGTGGAAACATACACTTAGCTCTATGGATGAGTCAGGACACAGCCAGCGAGCCATGTATTAAGAAATATAGAAAAAAATTGAAAAAGCAGTTATACGAAAAAAAAATTACCGAAAGTATACTGTTGAAAATGAGTGTTTAATGCCAAAAAGCCCCTAAACCTCATGCGTAAAATAAGTTTTTAGCCGTAAACAGCACTTAAACCTAATCTGTATTAAGCAATTTAGTAAAATGAGCGCTTACCCTATTAAAAACAGATTCATAAAATGTACATGGTTCCGCGTATTTTGTACGTGCTTTTGTTGTTGGGTGTGTCGCCTGATTAAAAGCGAGCGATCGGGTGAGTCGCCTTCGCTTTGTGCAAGAAGACTTGTAAAACTTGTACATTAAATGAATCTTTCTGTAAAGAACGAGACGGCTTAACAAGCTTGAAAAACAGTTTTGGAAAACGTCTAGCCAAATATAATTTTCTTTTGTTTGGGGATTGCTAAAATTGTATTTCAAGTAAACGCTGTAAAATTCGCAATTGAACTTATTCTTCGAATTCAAAACAATGACCAATGTTCTGTCTGCACGTGCGCTTTTGGGCGAGTCGCCTGAAAAAGCAAGCGATCGGGTGTGCCGCCTTCGCTTAGTGCAAGGGAGCTTGGTTTTCATTGGTTATGGCTCGCAAGTCCGTTTTGAACGAAATAAATGGTTTCAGTCATAATTAAGGAACATCATATAGGTGACCTTGCAAGTTTGTACTATAAGAAAAATATAGAGCCTTTTTACGCCGCGAACAGGATGAAAAAGAAGACTTCACCGGCCTTTTCTCAAAAAACGGGAGTAGTCCAGCTTTAAATTCTGCTCCCCAGAAAAAGCTACAATGAAAATTATTTAAATTTGTAGTTTAAATTCAATTAAATTTTTTTAAATCGCTGCACTTCTTTCATTTGTGGTAATTAAATGCATATCGATTCCGAGGTATACCCAGTTTGATAATTTGTGCAAAACTCCTCTACACCGCCACAAGTTTTCCGAGTGATGCACTGTTTCAGAGTGATTTTTATTTCATCAGGTTCTTTTCTTTAGTTGTGTTTGTCTCTGTAGTGTCTGCTTACATGATCCGTTGAAAGATATGTCGAATAAAGCTTCATAGGAGCTCACGAAAGGAGATTCGCTTTTCATCTCAAGTATGGTTTCAAGCTGTCAACGGTCTATGCTTGGCTGAATTTAAACAATGGCTTCCTGGTCAGATGGGGGACAAATTTTCCACCATATTTCGGTCGCTAGGGCTTGCGGCTCGCCATGTAATTTACAGGTATGCCATGATATGTACTACAAATAAAATGCAATAGAACACTTTAAAATTTACTCTTCAGCTAACAGGCCAAGCAAGTGTATTACTGCACTTCTCACCCTGCTTGGGAAGTGGATAACCCAGGTTATAGTATTGCTCATAGTAAGTAATGATATCCTTGCCAACACCCAGTGCATACTTAGTTTGGTTCACCTGAGCAGGAGTGGTCCACACTCTGAGCTGCAATAAAATATACATTAAACAATAGTCAATGATGAATAGTTAAAAGAACATGTAGTTGTTTTATTTTATTATTTTTTGTAAATAATAATAATAACAAAAAAAAAATAGTCAATGATGAAACGTCCTAATTTTGTGAAAATAAAACTTCCACCCATTTTGGTGCGAAGATGCATGATGCTTCAAAAGATAAACCCCATATAAGCATTGCTGAGAAATGACTCAGGTAAGGTAGATACGAACATACATTGATTTATTATTTTCTTTACAGAGCGAGCCTGAGCAGGGGACAGGACAGCTTACAGTGTACACTCTGTTACAGTATAAAACATGGCAGTGCAAATGATGCCAAACTATTAAACCCAAAAAAGCTCCTATGAGGATATATTATATAGCCGGTCCCAAAAAAGAGTCCATAAACTTATATAGTAACCCAACAGAAGTGTCACTGCATTCTTTTCTTGGTATTTGTTGATGAATCAACCTTAAACCTACACTAGCTGTTAAGGTACAATTTTAGTCCATAATCCTCTGCCCAGGGGCCCCACTCACACATTTTAATGACGGGGGAGTCCGACAGAGGTTCACATTTTATACCCAAAAAAATCCCAACTTCAGAATTTGTTTACCCAAAAAAATCCCTACTTTTTTTAGCATACCCAAAAAAATCCCTCAGTGTTTTTGCATCAGTTAATTTTATTATTTATCTTCTGAAATGACTGAGTCAACGACACATCTTTGTATGGGTTCATAAACCACTTTGGCAAGCTTGATGTTATGTTACTAATATTTTCAAGAGAACTTCTTCATACAACAAAAATGGGATCACAATTGACTGGACCTCTTAGCTCTTGCTGTAACTCAACAGCATTGACTCTCGGTTTGAGTTTAGTTTACAAAATCAGTTTTCCTTGCCTTAAGTTTATTTTTACATAGCAACGTGGTCATTTGAAAATAGATATATATCAGCAGGTAAACATCTAATTCATAAAATGTTTACTTTGTATTGTGGTCTTGATGACTACCTTGAAAGGCCTTGAATTACGTGACCTATTGAATATTTCTCTCTGGATTAGATGCGCGTGGAGTGCCGGTAATTACTTTTCAAATAGATCACAATCTCAGAAATATCCCGTAAATATAATAAAACCACACAAGCAGTAAATTGCGCTTATGTTATTGTTGATTTGAGCTGATGAAAAATACAATACCCAAAAAAATCCCTGTGTTGTTTTCGCGACCCCAAAAAATCCCGGCGTCTTTCATAGACCTAAAAAAATCCCTTTTGGCCAAAATGTCAGACCCAAAAAAATCCTTCGGCCACCCCCATTATTAAAATATGTGAGTGGAGCCCCTGGGATCCTCTGGTAACCCAACCCCAAAAGGTCCTTGCAAAAAAAGGTTCACAACAAAATACCCAACCAAAAAAGGGTTCTTCTTAACAACTGATTTAATAATGTCAAGGTTTCTTGCACAGGTCAGGAGGGCAAGTCTCTGTAGCCTACGGGGTAGTGGTACTAAAAAAGAAATTATATGGGGAGACTCGCCATGTAGGTCCAACCCTTACCCTTTTATCATACCGTTCTTGAAGCCTGAAAAAGGTACCCCTTTCAAGAGCAACCTCCCCATATAGGTCATTATAAATAGGGAGTAACCTCCCCCCCCCCTCCCCCTTTGGCTCTGTAGATTAATTTATAGGTTTTATTAGGAAGATTGCTCTCCTCTAGCTGTTGCAGGGTAACCTTGTTCTATAGAAAGGAACCTGTAAAAAAACTAGCCAGAATTGTCTCTGGAACTGCAAAAGTTATTAACTGACCTGCAGTTCTAGTAAATACGTCCTTTCAACCATAAAATCTACAAATTCCTGAGGAACCTAACCCACGATTCCCCGTTTACATAAAGAAATGGTGCAGGGGGCCAACATTGTTCTAATACCATACTGCGGCATTGAGGCACTGTAGCACTGCCACCCTTTTCGGGAAATCAGCCGAACCATAATTAGCCCAAGGGGTCACGAGGGTGCAAAGAACGAAAAAAACCTATTACAAAATGTACATAAACAAACGTACACAAACATAAATTTCCTTATAATATATATAAGCAAAAATTTAATTGGTTATGGTATCTTTAGAAAACACCCAATCAGTTGAGTCAGGGTTTGAGCTAGGATTTGATCACTGGGGGACAATTTGTCCCCTTGGCTAAAATTTTGGGGGACATTTTCATTTTTAGGGGGACAGAAATTTGTACACCCTTCTGCTGATGCAAAGGGGTTTGTCTTCTTAGCAGGGCTTCTGATAGGTCTCGGAAGAAAAAGTCAAATTTTGCGGGATTTTTAGGGACAAATTCGCGGAAAAATCGGCTGATTTCGCGGGAGTTTTCGGAGCAAACTTCACCGAAAAGCAATCGGTAAAAAAACGGCCGATTTTGTGGTTATTTTCAAGGCAAATTTGGCTAGAAATCAATCGGTTTTGCGCTGATCAGACCAGCCTTTTTAACGTTTTTCTAACAGAGGTCATCATTTGCTCTTTCAACAATAATACGCTCCAGAAATGGACCAATGGCAAAGCCTTTAACATCATGGCTAGTGCCCAGTTTTTCGCAAAATAATTTGTTTGCACGTTCCAAGATAAATTTGCAAGTTTACGGCAAGTAAATAGCCCCAATGGCTGAAATAAGTTTCAAATATGTTGTACAGACATGTATTTGATAAGATTTCTACCGAATGTCGCGGCTCCGCGACCGCGCGAAGAATGAGAAGCCCTGTCTTAGATTTCCGACAAAAATAGCAGTAGAACGTGGCTGAAAAGTAACTTTGGAGTGAACTGTAAAGGTGCGATAAAATATACTTTCCACGTTCTGTTTCAGCTTGCAATTTCTGTACTGAAATAAATCTCTTCGTATGTGCTTCCTTTCGAGTTTTTTCCCTAAATTTTGAAGGGGACAAATTGTCCCCTTGGCCGTTTTTTAAAGGGACAATTCCGATTGCAGTGCGGGATTGGCGCAATGGCGCGGCCTGGCTCAAACCCTGTTGAGTTTAAGCTGTATCAAAAAATTGTGACCTGCTTTTCTCCCTCATGACCCCCTTTCAGCTTCTCTATGGGTCATGTGAACCCCAGTGTAGAAAATCCTGGTAAGAACACTAGGCCAAATAATTGTATATCTCCAAATAAGAACTGTTTGGACTTACTGTTATGTTATTAAATACTCCAGTAGTTGTATTTGTGTACTTGAAGTCACAGACAATAAATGCCAGTAGATAAGTGGACATTGGAACAGACCTCATAAAATATGAAGCTACTCTTCCATCTGGCAAATTTTCAGATCTTTCTTCAGGCATATTTGATAGAGCTGTGTAGTCTTTATCGTGAACAATCACAGTTGAAAATGTAGCTTTCATCTCAGGTTCATCAAAACAGGGTAGGGCCTTCCTGGCATCTGTTGGCTCAAATTTTGTGGTAGCAAGACGTCTGCAACAATATATTATTAGGGACTTTAAGATCCAATGACGTGGACCGCAATGAAGGACGTAAAAAAAACCAATAGGTTTTATAGGCAAAACTGTCAACAACTTTGCACGCTTTTTTGTACATTTCTCTGCTCGTTTTTACACGACTACGACACGAACTTTCCTAATTTTGCGTTTTATGGAGGACGTAAACAAGCAACAACGAAATTTTATTTCTCTTTCTGCACTTGGATATGGTCCCTAGGAATTCGACTCCAGGATGGTTCACCTACATTTGACAAAATAATTAAGTGGGTAGGAATAATTGCACGATAAAGACTGAAAGAATGCAAATTCCCTTTTCAAGCGACGCTCTCATTGCTGTCGTGTTGTTGGATCTTAAAGTTCCTATTAACCAGTTCAGTTGAGAACTTGCTGCAAGTTTAGAAGTGAAAAGTGATGTAGTTACAGTCAAAACTCTCCTTATTGGGACAGTGGTGGATCCGGGGTCTCTCCCTTATTTTTAGACCAAACTGAGGCCTGAAGGGCCGAAAATTTTTTTTGGAGACCAACCCTGACTATGTGAGGGTCTAAACCCCCCCCCCCCCCAACTCTTATCTTGAGGTCTGGATTCAGCACTGAGGGACACTTTTTCTCGCGGAGCGAGCAGCTGTTAGGCCGTGAGCGAAGCCAGTTTATAAATTTGTCGCGCGCACAGCGCACGTATCACGCGAGGATCGCAAGCGAACTGCGATTTCGCTTTGGTCATAAATCTTTCTATCGCTTTGGTATCCGCAGTTGTCTAGCAACAAGCCATAAACAAATCCTAAAGACGCCATTCAACATGACATCATCGTGCGTTTTGGGTTTCCAGGCAACACGTGTAGAGACTTGGGCTCATTTTATTCATCCTCTGTTTATTGTACGTTGGCAAATCGCAAAATATTTCTAAGGCAAATAACCGGGGGTTGCAAACACAACAGTGCTCGACTGGACAGGTGGCTGGAAATCCTTGTCGTGGAAGGTTTAACACTGAAAGAACAATGACCTGAACTTCAGCGAAAGCAGCGAAGAAGAAGACCAGTCTGTTAATCGAGTGGCCTACAGCCCTAGAGTGACTAAACACAGAGGTAATGCGAAATGGTTTTGAAATACTCGTTTGACCTATTTTTCCTCAAATGTATCTTTGAATTCATGATAAGTACAGCTCCATAAGGTTCAAAACAGTGTGAATGGTAGAGAAAAATACTTCGAGCTTATTAATTTTCACAGGAAATGGATGTAGCAATCGCATGGCCCAGTGGTTAGAGACTGCACTTTTTTCGGTAGAGGAAGTTGGGATGCGCGTTCAAATCCCCGCGTGGCAACTTCCGTTTTTTTTTCTTTCATCGTTTTTTTACCCTTTGGCTTTTTACTTTTTATTCTCACTGCTGACCCTTTTAGCTTCGCGAGATTTTTGCTAAAACGTATTTCTAGTATAGTGTGGACTCCTGTCTAATATGGACAGCTCTAACTTCATAAAATCCATTAGCCCTCGATAATATGCGTAAACACCTCTGTTATGAGGTAGCCTGCGAAAACAGCCATCTTTTCTTGCTCCTTGCTGCTAGGGACATTTCGCCAGGTTGAGCATCTGCGCCCCAGTGACAGAAATTCCATACAGATGACATAAAATCTGTCTGGAATCTGGTCAGGAGCTCTGATGGTTGACATGGTAGTTAAATTGTTTTAGCTACACTTTTTTTTACATTGTTTACAGATGACAGACAAAAGACAAATGGTCACAATTAAAATAAAATGTAAATGCAATGAATCTACACAGTCAATATTTGTGGAATATATTCTTCTTGAGAAGAAGCATTCAAGTTAGCTGGAGCTCATTGGAGAAGAAGACAAAACTTTACCACAATCAACCAGGAGACACTTAAAATCAGACAAATTTACATTTGGAACCCCATGGCTACTGGATTAATTATGTAAACATTGATTTACCTCATTGCTGTGGAATTTCTGTCTGTAGCTTAGCCACAGACGTCTCACCTTGCGAAAAATCGCTAGCAACAAGGAGAGATGGCTGTTTCCACAGGCTAGTAATGTGGACACTTGGTTCTGTCCCTGGCCTTTGATGTAAAGCATTAAGGGGTTTGGTCTTTAACCTAGCCTGTTTGAAGCCTTAATTTAGAATGTGGGAGGAACCACAAAGAAATGTTATTGCAAGCCACTCTCCCCTCCCTCAACACTTTTTGGAGTCTTTAACCTGTGCACTACCCGACTAAAATTTCATTCATTTTATTTTTTAGCAGAGCTCATACCCCATCTTTTCTTGATGTCCTTGGATTTTGTTGGTACCTCCCTGTAATGCAACACACTCCAATAATCCAGGTGTGAATGTATGAGTGGGGGTCCCTTGGGTATCCATGGACCCTCTTTCCTATTTACCTCAGTCCCCCTTCGGTTCCTCCCAATTACACCGCCCCCCACCCCACACCCATTCTATATCTGTCACTGTGTTCTGCAAGAGTAATCGTGACAATGTCGGAATGCAGTGTGTAAAGAGTAATCTCACACGGAAGCAAATACCTACCTTGTTTCATTGTTTTCATTCTTGTAGGTGCTTATGTACAGGCCATTTAGTTGACTTGAAAATGTGGAATTATAGACCATGTCCAGCACATACTGCCCAATTTCAAGGTCTTTCTCCAGCTCGAAAACAAAGAAATCATTTTTGGGGTATACGAAGACCCTCTTCAGCGCCAATTCATCGCCTGGGGAAGCTGTGTTTGGTTCTGCATCTAGAGCACGCTTAAAAACTTTTGCTCGAGTCACATTCATGTCGTTGATGTGAATGAGTATGAAGGACATGTATGCTGATTTTGCAGTTACATCGATCAAGACGGAGACATTTCCTCTAAAAGTATTTTTCTCCAGGTCGGGATCTAGATAAAAGTCGTAGTGGATGGGAAGAATATTTTGCGGTAGCCTGACTTGATACCATGGCTCAGGTCCCGTTGGTTCAGTGGGCGCCATCGTTATCGATGTAGGCTCGTCGGTAGCTCTCACTTTCTCTCTTTCCTTTCTTTCCTCCAGTGCATCTTTTCGTGCCTGCCTAGCGCTCAAAATTCCCGACAACACTCCAACAAAGATGATAAGAACGATCACAATAACAACCAGCACGATTGCTTTTGTTCGCGTGATTGTAAACACTTTGTTCGAATCTTTATGATCATCTCCACCGTCTGTGTCGGTTTTCATTGGTAGCTCTTCAGAATACATGTTTCTGTCCCTTGCGTTTGGAATATTTCAAGAAGAAACCAATCGTTAAATAGCTAAGCGTCTTATCATAGACGCTGCGCCAAGCCAAGCGATTAAACATGAACCCAGTCACATGTAAAAATTTGTGTAAACACCGAAATTAAAAAAACAATGAGGTTGATGTCATCGGCCACCATTCTGGCCAATCAGAGAGGAATTTGTTAAAAGAGCGGGAAAGGAAAGTACTTGACCGCGCGGTCAAAAAAGAGATGAAAGAAATTATAAAAGACACGAAAACAGGTCCATCTCAGCTTTTCTAATATAACGCACGTCATTTTTCACTAAGTTTGATGACTGAAAAATGAAAACTAGTGAACTACAATGTTCGAAAATAAAATAGGACAAAATAGAGAGCCAATGCTGACGGTTGAAATACGGTTCGTCCAATCAAGAGTCAATTTTTTAATTTCCAATTTTAAATGCAATTCAACAACAGAAAAGGTCAATCAACAATCTCGACTTCCTTTATCTGTTGAAAATTCTGCCAATGCACAACCTTATTTTACGTTAAATATATCTTTTAATTAAATTAAATTTTAAGTTGAAGCGCTGGTTGAAGACACCCAACCCTATTTTTATGAGGGTACAATTTCGACAAGCGACAAGGCCTTGAAACTGCGACATATGTGAAGACAGGGGAAATGACGACAAAAGACACAAAGAAGGGTCGAAACTGCGACAGCGACGAGAAAACAGCTACAGCGCAAATACAACAAACGACGAGTTTTGAATTCAGACTGAGGACATACGTACCCCCAACCCCCCTGTGACAGGGTCCCTGCACACGGATCTACAAGGCGTCCTAAATTACCTTGTCAGATACCTTGTTAGTGTTGTTTTCTTAACAATACTGAATAGCCTGGTTAGAAGGACTTTGTTCATGAGAGTACAATCCAAAATTTTACTGCCCTAATGTCCAGCACATGCTATATACATAAAGATTTAATCAGGGAGTACCCCCAGAGGCAACCTCTACCCTGGGGGATCTTTCTTCTCCCCACCTCAGTGGGGGCGCGGGAAGAAAGAATCCGAGAGAACCCTAGCATGGAAACGATGTTACCACACTGTAACCCCTTGCACTTCACCTTTGTTTTAATAGACCTATTCGGCTAACTCAATGTTGTACCCAATTCAAACCCTTTGAGAATAAAACGTTTTGTTTCAGGAATTTCCATATCATTTAAATGTGCATGCCACGTTCTAATGCAAATACAGTACACAAAGAATCTTAACCCTGCGCGATTTGAATTGGGTACAACATTGAGTTAGGGCCTGTTTACATGGAGTGGGGGACCCTGGTCTAGTGGGGTTGGTTTCTTTTGTTTTCACGCTCTGGGGGACACAAAACAAAAGAAACCTACCCCACTTGACTGGGGTCCCCCTCTCCATGTAAACAGGGTCTTAGCCAGATAGGTCTATTTGTTAGACCAACTAGTCTTGTTAAAAATAGTGTACAGCTGTTTTCACTAAAATAACCACAACCACTTTTACTGATATAGCAATGAGAAAATTTATTAATGGCATCCCTTGACAACAGAGAATAGCTTGCATGTTTCAACAGCCCATAACACGCTCAGCAAAGAAGCTATAATCTTTCCTAGTAACTAAACATACAGAAATTAATGCATAACAAAAATTTACAAAACCTTGTTTTATTATATACTGCATAATGAAGAGAAAAAACTGTGAACTTTTCCATGTTATCATTCGGTCATACATTACTTTACATACAATCGGACTCTCTCATTGTTATCAGTGTTAATGTTATTTTAATAGGTACTGTACAAAATATGAATTTCTGTGATAATAACTTTATTTACCCACCCCACCCACTCAAAGGCATTCTCATGCAAGAACTAAATTAAGGCCGAGTTGTTCCAAGACCCATTAGCTTTACTTCTGGGTTAACTGTAACCAAGGTATATGAGTTGTCAAGACAACTGCCCCTGGGTTAGTGTCAATTATCCTTTCAAACAACTTGGCCCAAATGTACAGTACAGTTCTCCTTACCCTCACAAATCTGCATGTATTTACCAAAAAACAAGTGAAAACTCACAGAGAAATTAATTTGCAACCTCAATCAATGACAGAATATAAAAGATATTCCTCCAAAATAATTAAATACATGTAATAAGGACACAGTGAAACACAAACTCGCTTAAATGATATAATTTTCACAAATTTAAAAAACTATATTGGCTTACTTATTACACACAGGAAAGAGTAAGGAGAATGAATAACTACTGAAATATTTGACAAGTTATCATAGACTAAAACTAGTGAATTAGGGTGAACGTGCAGAACAGAACAGTTCTTAAAATTGTGTGACCTGCCTTACACATAAGAATTTTACCGAAAGGCCACTTTGAAAAATTTGGTTTGGGAAAAATTCAACTGAAGGATTCCTTAACAGTAATTATCATTTCTATAATAATTATGACAGAAAAAGATATGGTAAGTTGACTACATGTACTCTGACTTCCACAGAAGCAAAGCATATGATAGCTTGATGATCCTACACATCAACAAGTATTGTTATATTCCTAGACTTTCACTCAACTAAACAGTGACTGCCATTGGTTGATTCTTGGTCATGTGGCCTTGACTAAAATCAAATGTATCCTGATAGTGATACATTAAGCAATGTACCCCCCTCGGGATACATCGCAGCATGTGATCAAAGCATGGTGGAAAGTGGCGTGAAAGAAGACGGGAAATACACTGCCAGTTTTCTTTTTCATGAATGAACACAATAACCCAAACACAAAACCTCAAGCTAAAAAGGAATAATTTAATTATCCGAGAAAAGAAACAGCAGCTAGTGGAGGAAACAGATGCAGATAATATAAGAAAAGTACTTTGTAAATCATTCATTCAGTGGTTTTGAGCATTAAATGTGTGTTGTTATAAGTACCGAGTCAACTATTTTGGTCTGCAGGCCAGTTATTCTTTTGTTGCTGTTGAAGTGAGAGTCTAGAAATATAACAAAACACTTAATGTAAGGTCCCTCAGGAAACCAGTTAGTTTTGTTTTCCCTCAAGTCCTGATGTTTCTCAAGACAAAAATCTTGGGGAAACAAAACTAACTGTTTCCCTTGGGATCTGACATAAAGTGTATAATTATCATTATCAAATTTTCAAAAGTGGCTTATCCATAAACATTGATAAAGTGATGAAATACAAGTATTTTAAAGCCTGCTGCACGACCAGCAATCTTCTGTGCTTTTAAAAGAAAGCTGCATGAATGAAGACAAGCATTAATTTTAGTCTGATCAAGCTATGTACACCTGTTTTACCTTGCTCTGTAAAATTGGTTCAAGCATGAGACATTTTAGCTAATTTTGTAATGATCATTACTAATAATAAAAGCACTCTACAAGCAATAATAGTAGAAGTTATTAGTGAGAAGGGGGAAAGAGGTACAAATGTACACAATGTACATATTGTTATTGCGTCACAGCTGCAAAATGACAAGATAGGATTGATGTCTAAGTGACTCTGGGAAGTTCCAACATCACAGTACTACATGTACTACAGTGTATTTTGCAGGTATTCACCAGTTATGAATACCTTGACCACAGCACACTGCCTAACACTACCAAACGGCAAAAAGATTATTTAAGTTTTTCATCTACAGACAATAATAATTATTACTATTGTTTGCATTTGCAGATCACGACCTCTGAGTTTGCCATGCTGAGTTCCTTCAAGATGCAGCATTATACATATACATTTCATTGACAGCAAATGTCACAAATGCCACAGGGCAAAACATACGGGAAAGAGATTTGGGATATGATAGAGTTTTTCAAGTTAAAGTATAAACATAATTTGGTGACAGTCTTTTTAAACTTTGTGCTTGACTTTTCTTTCGTTTGCAACTTGTACCAATTTACCACTCCAATAATTATGTCTGCTTTAGATAATGGATTCATACAATTATTTATCATGAGCAATGTGCTCATGTTTTAACACTCTTTTCCTTGGTAACTGGCAAAGGGTAACAAAGCCAAGAACAAAAACAGGTCTCAGTGGCCACTACAGAGGCAAGAAATCACTTATTTGTGTATATTAATTTTAAACTGTCCTACATAAAACTTTTAATTTAACTCAAGATAATTTATTACCTGCATTGAATTGAGCCTGTATTACATGGTAGATCATCAAAAATTAGTCTGGAAGCGACAAATTTGAAAAGAAATGCTTGGGAAAAGTCGCAAATTGCACAGACATACTATTACTTTTACTACTGTTAACAGGGTCCACACAAAATACACAAAGTCTAAAACTAAGTTACAACTCAAGCCCTGTGCAATTTACAGTGATTACGACACAAGAACAGTAAACATTCAACACCAGACAGCATTGTTTTACCCAAGCACTCCTGACTAACTTCTTTTATCTTAAATTTTCTGAATTTTTGAACCAACAACAACTGGATTGTCCTTTGATATCTTGGCCCTGCCATCAGCCTTGTAATCAAAGCTGCAGTCGTGTTTATCTGAATATCTATGAAGCCCACAGTACACATTTCCACATCTGCATTCAAATCCTGCAAAAAATTAGAAGTATCATCTAATAAAAAAAATTTCACGCTCAGCAATTTTTAGAGGGTTACATGTACAAGCCAACTTTGAAATAGAATTATACAGCTTCAAGTAGCAGAGTTGCTTGAGTACAATTACAAATTTCTCCAGATTTTTATCATTATCATGTTACTGTGTAAATAAATGTCCATACACACGTAGCAATTGAGAAGCAGCAAGTCACCCCTATGCAGCGGTTTTCCAGCACAAACAAAAAGTGTCTGTAACACTACCTGATGGTTTTCCAGTGAAAGAAAGCAGCTCCCTTTATTAGCAAATTTCTGGAAAATTGCCATTTTCAAAACTGCCAGCGCCCTGGACACTTTTTCTTCAGAATAGCGAGTGGTGAAAAGGTTAAGGATTAGTATGGGGTCCAGGGCACTCTGGTGGCGGGGTGGGAAAAGGAAGGAGAGCTTGCTCCCCATTGACTGAGCCGTCAGATTTCCGCCAATCAGCGTGAAGCAGAAACAAGTGTGAATGTAAACAAACACTGAAACACGAGCCAAGCACAATGACATCATTACTAATGCATCTCCACCAATCTGCATGTCACTTTTTCGATACAGATATTCAAATTCCAGAGATGTAGCTGCAAGCTATCCTTCCTTTTCCCGCCCTGCTGCCAGAATGTCCCAGAAAGCTTGCTTGCAGGCTATTTCAGATGCTGAAAAAGCTTGTTTCCAGCGTAATATTGAGCTCTTGACGTGGAACTATCATTTTGCAAATTGATTTCATGAAAATAAGTGAGGTTTCAGACTTAGAAGCCACTCCAAAAAGCATTTCCTCGCATTTGAAAACGTGGTCGTCTTCACCTAGGGTAAACATGTGCCACTGAGAGAAGCGAAGCTTGCTACAGCCATCATAAAAAGCAATCGGTAAAAACCGGCCGATTTTGTGGTTATTTTCAAGGCAAATTTCGCTAGAAATCGATCAGTTTTGCGCTGATCAGACCAGCCTTTTTAACATTTTTCTAACAGAGGTCATCATTTGCTCTTTCAACAACAATACACTCCAGAAATGAACCAATGGCAAAGCCTTTAACATCATGGCTAGTGCCCAGTTTTTTGCAACATAATCTGTTTGCACGTTTCAGTGAAGAAGTTCAAAGATAAATTTGCAAGTTTACGGCAAGTAAATAGCCCCTATAGCTGAAATAAGTTTCAAATATGTTGTACAGACATTTATTTGATAAGATTTCTACTGAATTTCGCAGTATTTTTCGTGTTTTGTGAATTTCGCGGCTCCGCGACCGCGCGAAGAATCAGAAGCCCTGTCTTAGATTTCCGTCAAAAATAGCAGTAGAGCGTGACTGAAACGTAACTTTGGAATGAACTTTAAAGGTGCGATAAAATATACTTTCCACGTTCTGTTTCAGCTTGCAATTTCTGTACTGAAATAAATCTCTTCGTGTGTGCTTCCTTTCAAGTTTTTTCCCTAAATTTTGAAGGGGACAAATTGTCCCCTTGGCCGTTTTTTAAAGGGACAATTCTAATTGCAGTGCAGGATTGGCGCAATGGCGCGGCCTGGCTCAAACCCTGGGGCCCTAAGCATGGTTTTACCGAATTGTCACTATGATGACGCCCTAATTCAATCTGGCATCACTGCCCTTTCCCAGAGAAGGGAGGAAGCTTACATAAATTTTATCAAGCATGACTGTCTGTCGTCTCCGGTACTCAAGCCACTAATTCCTTGTGCGTCAATTGACAGGCCATACTGCCTCCGTTCAGGCAAACGTGTTCCGGTGCGCCTTGTCCCCAAGACAAAGCGGTTCGCAGATTTCTGCACCATTAAGTTTCAAAACCAATTGTAATCCTGTGCTCTGTTATTTTTTCTCTGTTATGTTGTGCTTTTAATCATAGTTACATAATTATCTATTTGATTGTTTTTGTATTGTATTGTCTTCTGTTATTGTCACTTCAGGACCTTCCTTGTTATTCAGCCTTTAGGCTGCGAGAGGGATATCAATAAACTATTACTATATTACTATTATTATTAGTAACATGTAAGACATACTAGTATAGGTAATGACAACAGCACCTCGTGCAGCTGCTGGTCACTCAAACTTCACAATCAAATTACTGTTTATATTCTCATCGCACGCTGCCTTTGCCTTGCATGTTTTCATTACAGACATGTGGTACTTACCAGTTAATCCTACTTTTTTACGACACATAAAACATCTATTTCTTTTGGATTTAGCTTTATCCTTTGTTTCGGCTGATGTTCCAGCCTCAGCTTCAGCCTCAGGTTGCCTTAAACTGTCACTATCCCCTGACACACTGCTGGTTGATGAAGAAGGACTGACTTCGGCAGCTCCAGCTATATCCTCACTTGCAGGCAGGTGAGAACTACATGGTTCTTCAGATAACCCTACAATGATACAGGTAAAATAATACAGTTATAATAAATAAAGTAAAAAAACAAAAACGAACATGATGAATTTGCCAAGCTCAAAAGGCTGAGCTAAAATGCATGTATTTTCACAGCCATGACACAACATAAAATGACAAAACCAAAATGTACAAGTACAGTAAAACATACAGAGCTGTGCTCTTGCAGCTCTCACTTGCCCCTGGCACCTTACTTTTGCCTGTGAGCTCCTAGGAACACTGGATTTCACAGGTTCAGAGCACCGGGCTCCCTTCAATTTCACTTAGAGCACAGCCTTGACATACTTAAGATATGAATCTTGTACATAATTGTTACTAATGTGTTTGAAAGTACTAGCAAGGTAGTTAAACTTGGGTTCTAGCAACAGTGTGATAAAAAGTTTTCTGCCAACAGCACATGATTTGGCAAAAAGTTCCATATCTTGGCAGCAATGCAGCAAGTAGACTTCAGCCCATGTGTAGTTGTTTTGACTTTAGGCAATGTTAAAGATAACCCCTCATACGATACTAACCAGGTATCTCATTAAAATTAATAGCATTATTCTAAACAACAAGTGTAACAAATGTTTCATTTTAAGCAAAACCTGTAAAATTATCTAGTACATAAAATGTCGCTCTTCAAAATTGCCACTTCCAGGGGTATGTTCTTTAATTAAAAACAATATTGCTCTTTCCTACAATACAGTGTACAGTTCACAGGCAGTAGTGGGTCCAGTACTGATATACCAGTTGCTGCTGCACTGCATTTGCTTAACACCGTATTGCTGTTATGACGAATACATTAATGGAAAGTTATGCTATAAAACCAAGCCCTAGGATTTCAAATCCCATGGAAAACAATTTTTTGGTTCCGCATCCAGAGATCGTGTGAACTATCTGCAAAAAATTTTTTTGCTCCATGAAAATTCTAGGAAACCCAACTCCTAGATGTTTTCAACTTTTCAAATCATAAATACAATGTACTTTGGGAACGATTCAATATGGCAGACAATAGAAAACTGATAGATGCTAAACGTTTTAGTTTCGTATATACAGTGTCAGCCAAGTCAAAACTAAAGAATTACTCTACTAGTCAAGAATCTGAGTGAAAAAATAGTGTATTACTGTAAATTGATCCCTAAGGCTAAAAATAATTATCACTGGGAAACCATTTTTTGATTCTGTTATTTTAAGACCACGGTAACAGCATCATACCAGGAACTTTCATTACAGTAAAATCCTAAGGCTTGGTAAACATAATTGCAAAAATACCACCTCCTCTTAGAATAATTTCATAGAAATATAAGCCATTGACAATAAAATGCCAAATCACTTGAACCTTCCATTTTTAATGTAGTGACAACCTATGTAGAATCATCAATATCTAAAATGTTAATTCATTTTGACAGAATTCATGTTAACTTGTTTTAAGAATGTGTCAGGCCCTTGAGAGGTATAGCTGTAACTATCATACTCTACACTGTGGTTCAAACTTCAAGTTTCTGTCTGAAAATTCTAAAGCAATGAAGAAATTCATTTTTTAGACCTGTGTTAAATAAATTAAAAAGAGGGTAATAACACCTTCGACATTTTTCAGTTTTGAACAAGATGATTGTCAGACAGCCACAATACTGAACTTTTTTGGCTGTGTTTGAAGAACTCTTTTTGTAAATACAGTGTAATCCTACATGTACATTATATTTATTCCCATGGTACTTTTCTACATTATGGTCACAACCAGTGAAAAAAGTGGATTTGACTTTCAAGCAAGCGGATGAATGCTGATTACTACACTGTAAGCATTAGCTTCCTCTACTGTTATTCATTACCAAATTAATGAATGAAAGAATATTAATGACTAACTTATTTAAAGCCAATCCAAAAAATGCTAACCTGTTGACGGACTTGACACCATGGATGCAGGACTGGTGGTTGGTGAGGACTGCTTTCGCCGTAAAGCATCTTTAAAACACTTGGAACACATACCATCACTCGAGGAACTGCCGTAAAAACCACATCCCATACGACACAAAGATGGTTGTTGTGTATCGTCAGAGCCTCTTTCCATAACACTTTTGTCAACAACAACAAAAAAGTCTTATCAGTTTTCAGAATAGCATCACACAACAATAAATACAGATGTACATGGTTGTAACATTGGAAAAATGAAAGTGTTGCATTAACCTTGCCCTTAGGCACATTAATCATATTGACAACAGGGAATTGCACAGAAAAGACAAGTACTCATAGGGGAAAAGAGCCACAAAAATTCAAAAACTACAAACTAAAGCTGTAACTAAAATTGTAAGAGGAAGAAAGCAGTAAGAGACTCTTTCACCCACTGAATAATGAACATGCGAAATTCCATACTTAGCAGTTTTAAAACAGTGAACTTATGTATGTGTCTGAAGCTTTTTGGGGATTAAAGTGACCCTCTTGTGATAATAATTCTTTGTCACTTGGCATCCTTTCTTGCAATTTAATTCTGGTACATTCTGTACTCTTGTTAAAGAGGTAACAGGAAATAAATCATGGTGCAAGGACCAAAATACTACATCAAACACCGTAGCCCTGGCATACAGTACTTTTATGTACAGTAGATGTATATGTAAGAATAAGAAAAACTGACCACTGCTAAAAAATTTAGTTATGTCCACAGCTAGAGGAGTTTATCAATCTTGTGAGCAACTGGCATAACTTGTCAGTGTTTGTTGGTTTTAAGTTCTTGCCTCCATGCCAGGGAAATGCTAAAAATGAACATGTATACACCGTATTCACAAATGGCGGACACGCGGGAAAAAACTGGTGCCTAGTCATGAAAGCGAGGCGTTGGAGGATAAACAAAAATTTCAAATGAAGACTTTCAGTGAACTTCCAGAGTGTTTAGCACGGATTCCACCTAAAATAACTTTGTACGGACTTCTTTTTAAATACAGTTACGTGGGATGTCTTCTGCTTTTAATGTTTAGTAATGATTTGCTGTTTGCAATCAAAAGGGACGAGTATATCTGCAAGGAAACAGGATGATTTTGTAGGTTTCCGAAGCATCAGAAGCAGGACACGACAAGTGGGCGATGGCTTGAGAAAAGCGGCAAACATGTTGGCCCAGCTTCACACTGTAACCGAATACGAAAGCCAGATCACTACAATTCTGTAAAACAGAAATAAAAACAGATATTGGTGGCGAGAAAAAGAGAAATAAGCGACGGATATATGGCCACTGAAAACAGGTCAAGCTGAGAGCGGGTGAAAGATTCATTCACGAGGCTCATTCATTCATGTTAGTGACATCTTATACATATCTATGTATATATGTATGTCTGTATTTACAACTTCCTTTGGATCATATTAATTCCGTCGCTTTGGAGCGAATTGTTAGAGGTACGTTGGCAGAGCTTAGCAAAAATCTCATGATTTCGTTGTCATTGCGAAATAATTAAAAATAATTTTATCAAAATTAGAAGCTGTAGTGTGTGAATCTTATGGCTTGCTATTTGCCTGGTCTCCTTTAGAGCATTATCTCAGAGAGCTCTTGGTAAAAAAAAGTGGTATAAAGCTTACATTTTACTAGGTTAAACTTTTAAGGCAATGTTTGTGTCAGGACTGAACATGGCAAGCTTCTGTTTCGAATAATTAAATTCGAGTCTGGATCCGTTTAAGAAGACCATCATTTTATTTATTTATGTATTCTTCGACTTTAAAATATAATGGAACATAAAGTTAAAACTCTTAACAGCCAACGATAAGAAATACGAAATTACTCGCTGAAATGATGTGTCTGGCTTACCGAGTCTGCCGAGTAACAAGTTGAAATTTTGAGCGTACTCCACTCGATCGCTCCTGCATTTATAATAAAAAAAATAGTTATAATTGATGTCCTTCGTTGATAAAGACCAGAGAATAACGTCCTGGCAAACAAAAATCAAACATAACTTCATCGAAACCTCAGTCACCTCTTCTTTCCTGTCTTCCTTTTTTCCATCTCGACTTGAACTGTTTTGTTCAACGGCAGACGTCTCTTGCGTTAACAAGTAGGCCATGTATCTGTCGCTTATTTCTTTTTTCTTGCCACCAAGATTTGTTTATATTTCTGTTTCACCGAATTACAGTGAGCTGGCTTTCGTACTCGGTTTCAATGTGAAGTTTGGGCCAACATGTTTGCCGCTTTTCTCCAGTCATCGTCCACCTGTCGAGCTTCTGAAGCTTCGGAAACCGACTCGAAAACCTACAAAATCATCCTGTTTCCTTGCAGATATACGCGTCCCTTTTGATTGCAAACAGCAAGTCATTACTAAACATTAAAAGCAGAAGACATCCCACGTAACTGTATTTAAAAAGAAGTCCGTACAAAGTTATTTTAGGTGGAATCCGTGCTAAACACTCTGGAAGTTCACTGAAAGTCTTCATTTGAAATTTTTGTTTATCCTCCAACGCCTCGCTTTCATGACTAGGCACCAGTTTTTTCCCGCGTGTCCGCCATTTGTGAATACGGTGTATCAGATCTGATATTTTGGGCTCTGCACCTTAATCTGTTAACCACTTGGTGTGCAAAAAATGGTAAATACTCTTTATGCACTGCTGTGCATTTTGTTTTTACATACTTCAATTGTACGTTAAGTGCAAGATGGTTACTTTGTTTAGTCAATTTCCCTCCGAGATCTACAAAAGTAACTACTGAAGACAGTAAATGTGATCCTCCCAGTTAAACATCTAAGAGACTTACAGTAGTTTCTTGATTAATAGTGTTTGGTAGCCACCATAAGGTGTTTTGTCTGTACTCAGTAATTATGCACAGCCCAACATCCAATAAAAGTAAAAAATTGCAACCGGGTTAAGACTGCTTGAGTTTCTAAAAGACATGACATGCTGATATTTTATTGTTGATACTGGCAGAAAAACGCTTTACAATAAAGAGTATACAACCAGACCAATGAGACTTTCTAGATTTATACAATGTAGATAAGAACATTTGTTTGTTCAAAATGCTCTAGAGGAGCCCTCTTTACCGACATCATCACAAGCTCCTAGTGCAAATGCATTCCAGTCACTTCAGGGCACTTACATAAAACTTAAACTATGCAGACTCATTTTCTGAAAAATCTCTTAACAAAATGTGGCAACATAAACACTGCTGTTTCATTATCTTATGTCCTCACTGAGGGAAGAAAGAAAGCATGCAGCTTGTCAACGCACATCCTCAGAGTATGCTTTGGCATTCTTTGTTGTTATGAAACAGTCACTGACTGATTATACAACTGTTGTACGAACAATTAACCAGAAAGCACTTGGGTCTCATCTCCTCATGGTAAACATTTTTTTGTATACTTTAGGCATTGCAATGTTCCTCCAGTTCAGAGTTTTTGACAAATCTAACCATATTTAAGTTTTCCACAGCAAATGGTTTTATCCCACTTTCATGAAAGTGAAGCTTTCCTGACAAGATTATACAACGCTTGGCATAAACGCGATTGATACTTAACTACTCGTTCACAGTGCAAAAGACTTTGTAACGAAAGAACAATTTCCTACAGTGAACAAAAATTACTTTAGCCTGAAAATACCTACGCACTTGTATTTTCGGAAGCAATCAAAATAAATTATTTTACTTTTGAATGAAATGTTCGACAAGAAAGTTCAAGAAATGTATTTATATATGCAATGTAAATTACGTTGGTCAAAGTTGAAGTTCTTACATACAAAAAGGTTTGAACAGAAAATAGGAAAACAGGGTAGAAAGAAATATTATGTAACAGCTATTCGCTCAAAGAAATATTTTGGCATTAAAAGGTTGAAAGGTTCGATCTGCCAGGGAGAGAGAGAGAGAAAGAGAAATTATTCGTAGAATTTTGTAATATAGCTGTTTATTGCGTGAGTCTATTCACAAGAGATTTCAGAATTGTACAATTTCTCGTCAAAACAGAATACTTGGAAGTAATTGAGGGGAAAGCAACAACGAAACTACACATTCATTAGAAGATCAAACTAAAAGCTAAAACTCTGATGATTTCACTTTTCGCCTAACACAGAATATCACGAAGTTCACTGAGACCAGTGAGCTAGAAAATTTTTCGTGGAAATGATATGTCGTTCAAGTCGCTTTTAAGCAACAAAGGCAAGCGTCCTAAATACAGGCATAGCAAGAGTTTTAGGCCACTAAAAAATACCTTAGCAGAAATAACATTGACAGTTTTTACGCAGACCGACTTCAAATGGTCGCCATGTTTGTCCAACATTAATAATTTCGTGCTCCCTTAACGGGTCGAATATGACGCGAATTACGAAGCCACAATTTCTAGAGTTTAGTTTCCCAGCCACCAATATTTCTCAAGAAGATTTCATACAAAATGCTTTAAACAACGTTTAATAGCTTTTAAGTTACGAAGAAACTACAAACGAACAACACAGTAATGAAATAAAACCTATACAAACACACGAACGTCCTGGCTTCACCACACATTACGAAAGAGAAAGACGCGAAACTAAATCGGTGTAGGCGAATTTCACCCAACCTAAGCTTATGATTTTACGTCTGCTCCTTTAAATTTACATTTCAAGGGGTAGTAAATAACAAATTGAAACTGAAAAGTGCAGTTTAAGCAGTTATTCCGTCGTTTCTTTGAACTGATTGTTCCCGTTTATTGCGTTTTATGAGGCAGGTTCCGTCCATCGGGCATGACTCGACTGGAGGAAGATGCCCTGTGGTTTGAAAGAAATGCTCTTTACCTCCACTAGTTTAGCCTACTTCTCCGAGTTTATATAAAACAAAAAAATGTGGTTTACAATTTATGTATCTTGTGTTTGGTCAAAACGGAGGTAAAAGAATGAAAATGAAACAAAGATCTTGGAGAATTATGTTCGCCAGCTCGAATCGCTTGGCAGCTTCAAAAGCCGTGCTAGTCACGCGTGGTCTAGGGAGGGCCGACGTAATTCACCTTTGAACATTATATTGCAGAATTCTACAGCCATTTGAACGTCTTGGATGTCCGAAAATCACATCTTTTCACATTTTAGACGGATCGTTTTTGTAAGAAGGTTGCTATCACAGACTGCTGACAACAAAAGCCAAACAAATATGGTTCACCTTTCTGGCAGCGCCCAATGTGAATTTTGCATCTTTCGTGCCACATGTTTGTTACTAACCGTAGTTAAACACTATATACTGCCATGGTAGACTATACTCACCAAAATTTCGACGAAACACGCCACGAATAATGCTTCGACCACGAAACGATGCTCTCGGTACTATTTTCTCTCCCGGAAAATGAAGCGATTTCCTTTTGTTATGGTCTCTGTGACGTCACATTAATTCAGCTCAAATGTCAATCAACTGCATTTAGCATCATGTGATTGGATGACTCGTCAAAAAGCCCTCTATACTAAAACCATGGGGTGACTGAAAGTTGCCCCGCAAAATAGGCCAAGGATACAAATTGCATATCGTTTATAAATCCAGACTTTTCGAATACATTTGTGAAACTTCAAAATCAAATTTCGTTTTATTCCTCGCCTTATTTGAGTTTAATTGGAATACATCCTTCTTTTGTGGACTTTATTTGGGGTCTCTTGAGACGACCGAAGCAAAATAACAACTGACGAAAATACTGGCAATCATACTTTGGATTAACACGTCACGGCCGTCATGGAGGAAGTCACGATTACAAATTGCATGCGCCCGCGAAGGCATCGATAAACAACACGAGTTTCGTCATCCGATCTATTTCTATGACATCATAAATTACTGGAAGCCCGGTTATTGCACTTAAAATATTGAAACAAGTTCACCGGCGATTCTTAATATGCAGCAGTACGTGATTTTTGTTATTGAAAGTATCAACAAGGTAGAAAGGATAGATGGCTACTAAAACTGAACTAAAAACTATGTATTAAATATAAAAAGAAAAAGAAATGGAATATGGAATATATTTATAGAAAACAAAAACAGAGCGACGGTGATTCGTAAATATAGGCTGTTAATACAGTAGAAATATATATATATATATTTTTCGTCATCCCACCCAAAAGGTTACCTGGAAAAATATACATCCATAAAAGTGTCTTTTTTTGTTACTACACCCGTTAGCCTCGCCGGGAACTGGAGATTAATTTATTCAATATTTTACTCTTGTTAAACTACAGACTCGTCGTCAGATATGTTATGGAGTCTGTTTTTGTTATGGTAGATTATCAGAAGTTATCAGATGACTTTTTCGTGGCAGTTAATACATGAAGTTTTTTTATGGTCAGGCGAGCTAGCGAGCCGTTACGGCGTACACGAAGGCGGAAGTCCCGCTTAAACGTGTGGTGACCTGGGAACCTTGACTTCGTCTTGTTAGTTAAATGTGCGCACGTGCTTAAGTCCTTGGGAAAATGTTCCTTTTAAAAACCTGGGATCAGTTTAGGTTTCTGGGAAACTGCCCACCTACCCCTCCCCTAAGCTAACTATAACACTTACTTCTCACTTAGGGCAAAATGATGGCTTAGGGGAGGGATAGGTGGGCAGCTTCTCAGAAACCTAAATTCATGATCCGAAACCTGTCCGTCTTACAGGGTGTCAACTTTTCAATGGGAGTAGAATAAGGCAAGGACCAACTCTAGGTCTTGTGTTTGCCTTACGGGGAACTCATGGAGTGTCCGTTAAACCTTTAAAGTACATTATCAACATATAAACTCTCCACACTGATCGTTATGCATTGCCCTGAGGAATTATTTGAGAGAATTGGATAAAAGATCTAAGCATTCTCCCTTTGGTGATAATTTTATTAATTCCTACCTCCCAATCGTAGCGCCCGGCTTGGAGAAACCACTGCTCGGCAAGGTCATTACCAAAGCGGAAAGGCCCTGTTTGTACGTTTGCCTGACTAATCTCGTATGTACAGCCACTCCAGTCGAGACAAATGTCATTTGAAGTGTGATAGAAGAATGTAAATATTGTACAAGAAAGACACTAAACAGAAGGTGGATGACTGCATTTATTCTACGACTTCTATTGTCATGATCAATATTACCTCTTAGAAATGAACAGCCCTCGAGCCCTGCTTCCGGTAGCATTTTCCTGTTACTTCAGTTCGTACTTCCATGTATATAGAAATTTTTCTCCTTCCCACCTTCCTTTGCGCGAACATTTTCATCGAGAGAGAGGGAGAGACGTCTTTGTATGAGGCAGCTCCTGAACTGTGTTAAACAGTCACCTTTGGAAATGGCCAATTGCGCTTTTCAAATAAAGGTTCTAGAGATGATTACAATGAAAATTACTGGATAGCATATTAATACAGTTTCAGTCAATTCAGAGACTATAAGTGGACGAGAAGTGTAGTTTAGTACCAGTATCCGCATTTCGAGGAAATGACTTGAAGTGGGTTGAATATATATTATGTATATAAAGCATGGTTTCCGTTAAACTTCACGTTCGTTACTGCTCATCGTGATCAAAAAAGAGAAAATTCAAGAGCAGTCCAAAGCTACTAAGGTTTATTCGGCCGTGCTAAGAAGTGAAAGTTTACTTAACGAGCCCAAACTGATAGGGAACATCGCCATACATGATAATAATAATAATAATAATGAAAGACTGAGTGAATGAGAGAATGTCAGGGTACTCACCCACCGTAGCTATACAAGCGCCGAGAACCTTCGTTTCTCATCATATACGGTGAGCTGTTTTATGGAGGTGGCGCAGGATAGCGTGGTGGGTCGGTCTTTTACTTGCTCAGCACGGTAACCGGGCAGGTATTCGTGGCTCAGTAAGTTCTCAAAGCGTTCTCATTACTCAGCACCGAGGGCACTTGAATGGCGTCAGCCAATTTTTTCCTCGGAAGGTTGTAAATGCTCTATAGGAGGGGTTCATTCAAAAACCTAACGTGTCGCTTAAAAAAAGTGTGGCTTAAAAATGTGAACATACATATATGTTAGAGAGGTTTAGAATCAAGTTTACAGAAAACGGTAATCGCCAATTGTACCACATGACCCATTGCCTGTTAACGAATCTAGAAATTTTTGCAGGGGCGTAGCTAAGATTTTTCAAAGGGAAATCATACTCCCTTAAGCCCAGCGTACTTAGCAGATTGGCACGTCGACAACAACGCCGTGTTTTACTAAAGTGACATTTTTGTTTTCGGATGGGCAGTGAGCGTGGGGGGAGGGACAAGCCTACAAAATAGCTGCATTGATTAATTAAGTTCCGCTTAGCATAAAGTACTCTACTTTAGTTACGAACAAGAACATGGTCCACCGAGATGTTCGGTCCTGCAAATGGAGTAAGCAACAATCTAGCACTGGAAAAGATTTATTGCATGCTGATTTTTCGGATTCACGCGTTTAGGCAACCTGAATTACAGGGACATAAAACAATTATCACAAAAACGGGAGGGGGGGTCAGGGGGTCACGGGCACCCCAGGACCACCCCCTAGTTACGCCCCTGTTTTTCAAACCGCGTGATTCGTGTGAACGGGGCCCTTAACCCAAACTCTGAAGAGCGGTTTCAACAAGATATGGTTTCGGTGAGCGATTCACTGGTTTCGTGTGGACGAAAGGCGGATTCGTGCAAAAATTTACGCGGTTTCAACAATGTCCGGATTCCTAAAACGGGGTCCTTGTTCTCCCTTAACTTGTCGTTCACTGCTCATTTTAACTAGACAGAAAATAACAGTTTCATGTCAAGTTCATCCATAAGAACCACTTGTTGTAGATTTTATCTGTCGACTTCCTAATTTGAAATATGGCCTACTTGAATGTGACGCCGCAATTTGGAGTGTATTCTTTCACTCGACGTTAAGCTTAGGAGAACACTGAGAAAATCATCGAAATCGAATTGTACGGATAATTTAACTAAGGCACCAAGAATTTACTTACTTTTAAGCTTAATATACAACAACCATTTATTATGTATGAGTTTAAAGGTTACAAATTGAAAATTTTTCACAATTTTAGAATAACTCATGCTACTGTGTTACTCATGCTACTTTTTCACAATTTTCGAATATCTCATGCTACTGGGTTAGAAGCATGCTTCTGACTGTGTATACCTGTCTTTCTGGCTTAGCCATATGGAACTTATGAAAACGTTTTGAATAGTTTATTTACTTACAATTTCACAAATTTACTTGCGACGTGGCCATTTTTTTTACCCCAGTGAGTAAATTCATTTGTCGGTTTGTTCGCTGTTCTGTGGTTTTGTACTTTTTATACTAAAACCCCATCAACTTGCGCCGAAAATACGAGCGCGGTCAACAAGCACTGATAGACAATCACATTCTCTTCCCCAGAACCACTCGGCTTCATTTGTAACGAGACCAAGTGACCAAAAGAAAAACGGGGAGGAGAATGATAATCAGGTCATCAGAAAATAAGTTACACTGCACTTGCGCGAGAACAACAGTTATGACAACAGCTTCAATATTTCGTGAACAGAAGAAATGCTGTGATTTTTGACAGGGATATAAAACCATTTTAATTGCGGACCATTTGCGGGAGATTAGACACTAGGTTTGAACGAGCGCAGGCGGGCCTGGTTTTGTATATTTCACAATTTTCCCATTTAGCACCTCGCACCCTCTATATTAGACTGATCTCTACGAGTCTTTTCCAAACTTCTTCTTTCTGACATATACATTCGATTTTTAGGCCATGGGGCGCGAGTGTTTGTTATGACAAGGCCGAGATATGGATATGGTCAAAACAGTTCATCAAGTTGAGACTCTGGTCGACGGGGCGGCTTCTCAAACTCAAAGTCAGTACTCCATGTTTCTCTCTTGGAGGACTTGATACTCTGTAAAACAGAACGAGGCAAAACGTTAAGCGTGCGAGTGTACTCGTTCGCAAGGTAAAATTAGCCACTACTGTTTAAGAGAAAATCTAGAGTAATTTTAATACGATTCAGAAAATCATCTCCACTGTATTCTATGATTTGTTGCACTCACTACTAGCTAAAAGAATCAGATTCCCTAATTTACAACAATTGAGCTCGCGATTCATTCGCTTTGCCGCTTCGTGTGTTTGCTGACCAACCAAAAGCAGTGCACGTTTACCTCAGTTCCTTAACCACGCAAAAGCTTGAGGAGAGACTGTTTGGCTGAGATATCTGGTATTAGTAAAATCCAACTAGTGGTCTATTATCAATGCTACGTTCCGATTGGTTGAGCTACTACTAGGCTATATGTTATAGCCCACTAGTAGCGAAAGCGCCGGCTTTTTGGCGGCAAAGAAAGGATTAAAGTCTAGCTTTAACCAGCTAAAGTTGTTCTGTCTCGATATTTTTGACCAGCTTGTTGGATTTTACTAAAACAATTATTCCTCTCGCCCTCATGGCCTCTGAGTCAATAGCTATTGACTCAGAGCCCATTCGGGCTCGAGGAATAATTGTTAAATAACACTGCGAGACGTAAAAGAAACCTCACGTAACGAAACGGCTTTCCACGCAAGGTAGTCGGAGAACCTGATATCGTACACTAGAGATGAGCTCCAAACAGAAGCTTAACGCATGAAAATTCAGTAATTGTCAAACTCAGAAACCGTGAACACCTGAAAAATTTCAGGAATGTTGATTGTGTTGTGGCCAATCACAATAAAGTTCAAGATACGCAAGCAAACCTCAAAACCACAAACTAATTACCGTTGCTGTTTGCGGTTTAGTTATCTCGCACCTTATTTGCTTATTTCTCCCAACACAATAAGGTTCCATAAATATTTCTGGTGTTGAAGGTTTTGTGAGTTTCACAGTAATGTAAGAAACACTTACAGATTTTCGCTTGCTGGAATCACCTCCTTTACCTGAGGTAGCCCACAGGTCAGCAACTACACGAGAGAGAGTGAAAAGCACAAATAAACAAAAAACATTTGGATAATAAAACATCATACAGGTGAGGAACCAGATGATCATTCACTATATGGAAAGCTCTTTAAGGCAGGACATTCACGGACTGGAATACAGCTTTTTAATATAGTGTTGTTTATAGTTGTAGTTATGGTTGTGTAGTTACAGTCTGAGATCTTTAAATAGCTGATGATTTGCCCGTGATTAAACAAAGTTTATCTTTTACAGCGTGGACGCTCTTGATTTGCACGCGCATTCGCCATCGGGTCTTCTTGCGTTCGCTCTGAGAGGCAATAAAGAAAACGTAAGGAAGATACGCCGTCTCCTGGATAAAGCTCCTCTCTTGCTCGTAGTCAAATTCGAAATTACTTATAGACTGCCTCTTACCCTGGAGAAGCGGCTAAGCTATCGGTACGGCATTTCATATGCCAATACTTGGGAAAATACGGCTCCGAATTGGTACGCAGACGAGACAATTATGTTCCCCATATTCAAACCGGTAGGCGGAAACCGTTTATCTTAAGGTATAGGTAGACTAAGGAAGACAGTACATAGGTACAAGATGTAAACACACGGCGGTGTAAAATGAAATACACGGCAATCATGAGATTGCCAGGAAAGGAAAAGGGTGAGGAATCAGTTCAGAGCCTGCATAACAGAAGTGCTCATACACCAACCTGAATCGCGAGAGTCTTTTCTGGTTTGTTGTCCTTTTCTGGATTTCAGTTTTGATAGCGAGGAAACAACTATGTCATCATCATCATCATCATCATCGTCATCTTCACTTTCGCGAACCTTAGCCTGCGTTTTCCGGGGGGACTTTTTACTACTGGATCCTTTATTTGAAGAAGTCGAAGAGAAAAAGTTGTCCAGGCTGTTAACTAGAGAATCACGCTGAGACGACGCTGCAATTAACAGAAAAACGTTTCTTAGCCTCAAAGTTAGGATCAAAACCTTCTTTGTAGAGAACGTTAAATTTTATAGTTCTGGGTCCTGTTCATGAAAGCCCGATTAGCACTAACTTAGGATTAAAATTTTGCTCCACTTTTTGTATTTACCTTCTATGCATTGCTTGGAATAACATTTTCTGTTATCATGATTGTATCTCAGAGTGAAGGCTAAACAGTATTTTGTAAGCTTGAGTTACATGTTCGAAGACAAGAAAACCGTAATTAAAATTTGGCTTAATCTTGGGTTAAACTTAACCATCTTTCGAGCAATTGGGCCCTGCACTAAATTCAACTTCAGTGTAGCTTCCCCTTGAGGGCTAAGGCTATTAAATTATCACGAAAACGGACGAATTTTCGAGCGGCTGATTGGGTATGGGTATTTACAAAGACACGCCCCAACTTTGTAACGGCGCTTGACATAAAGAGATATTAAAACCATATTGCTTGAGAAATAAGACCACGACCAACTCGCGAGTTCTAAAGTTTTAATGCAGTGAAACTCTTGAAACCGGGTTCATATAAGACCATATGACAGTTCGAGGTGTACATATTTGTCCTTTTTCTTGCACAGCTCTGAGTTCTCTCTATATTCCCCTCAGTGTTTCACCCGTAGTTGAAATAAAATCGCTCTCGAATAAGCACCGCACCTTTAACAGGGAAAATGAAATAAGCACCGTTGCGCTTAATCGATCATTTACGGTAGGTAAGCAAAAGCCAGTAAGGCAAGTCAACACACCAACCACTTACAAAATATAAAAGTAAAAATTACATGCAACAATATGTAGAAAATAGAATAAATATTAACTATACAAATTTAGAAATTCTTATTTAGCTACTGAACTAAGGCAATTCTTAGATTCGGCAAGAGACGTAATGTGAGACATATCAGGGAGGAGCTGATTCCTGTCTCAAGCAGTCCTTAGGAAAAAAGAAAACTTGAACACATCTTTCTTACAGTGAGGCTCAAGAAGCTTAAGCCTGTGGCTACTCCTCGCACTGGTCTGATTGCTAAAATTTGAAAAATGGTTAATCTTAACGTCAAGTTAAGAGATTAAGAGTAAAGAGTAGTACTTTGGGCGGTTAAAGAACCTCCGATGGAAGTGAATTTTTCAACGCCCTAAAAGGAGCTCCATGTAACTCCTGGAAAATGAAAATTTGCCATTTCTGTAAATAATACAATTTTCAATGTAAAAACTTCACTGCAGTCAATTCCTGCGTGGGTCTATTTAAGTTATCTTATGAATCAAAAGACATGTCCTTACATGCACTGGGAGATGATCTCCGAGTGAGACTGGGACGGCCGCCTTTCTTCCCATCACCACTAACATTTTTGGTCTTTTTTCCAGTCATGATTACGTCATCTTCACCGCTATCTTCTTCTGAGCCCGTAATCATCCTAGACCGTCCTGAAGCTGAAGCTCTTGGGCTGTCCTTGTCCTTGTCACGGCTCCCACTCCGAGTTAAACTGGTTTTTTTTCCACTTAATGGCCTCTTTGATGAGGAAAGTCCTGGTCTGGAAGCGTTTTCCTCTTGTTCTTTTTCAGAATCTTCGAAATCTCTATTAACTGACAAGTGACCTGACGCTCGCGAAAGACCAGGCCTACTTTCGAATGTTCTTGTCCTGTCGTCACTCGAAGCAGGACGGCTGATCCCTCGGGATGATCGGGTCAACCCGGGCCTGCTTTCGGCAGTTTTGACGCTGTCTTCATTCGTAGGAGGTGGGCTTATCCCTCGGGATGATCGGGACAACCCAGGCCTGCTTTCGACAGTTTTAAAGTTGTCCTCGCTCGTAAGAGGTGGGTTTATCCCTCGGGATGATCGGGATAACCCAGGCCCGTTTTCCTTGCTCGGACCCGACAGGGTGATATCTCGGTTTGATCGTGAAAGAGAAGGCCGTTGTCGGTTCAGGCCTGTATCCAGTGATCGTCTCGGCCCTGTAACAACCGCATCGTCATCATCATCATCACTGTCAACTATCTCGAAGCCTTTTTTCTTCCGTTGTTGTTCAGTTACATCGTGCGCTGACTCGTTTCGCGTCCTACCATATCGGTTTTCATTCAGTCTGGAGTCTTCATCCTCGCTATGTTCAGAAATGTTTGAAAACCTTGGAGCTGAGATAACACGCCTAGACCCTGGGGGAAGAAAAAAAGGTGAAACACTGAAAAGACCACTTTGCACTACAACAAACGTTTGAGTACTATAGTGGCTGAGGACGGGTTACGACCCTCCCCCCCAAAAACGTGACTTTCCAGCGGCCCCCCCCCCCCCCCCCCCTCAAAAAAGAAAAATTATTCTGTAGCCAAAATTGGAAGGGCCGGCAGGGGGTACCCGTAACAAGTCCTTATCTCGTGTAAACGGACTTGGTCTAAAAACTAGAGCTCCCACTCCAAACTTATTGTTCCTTACAATGTATTACACACAACATAACATGAATTTAAACTAAGTTACCAAGATACTAGAATGAAATGGAATACGGAAAAAGATAAAAACAAAGAAAGATGAGAAAGAGGTTTCTGCTTTAATAATCATGCCCAACTAATAAAGATTTTTGTTTGAAAAAGCAAAGAAAGAAGATGTGCACAATTGTTAGTATTTGTTTCTCGTTAGAAGAAAGAACTCTGCCAAGTTCATATGCTGAAGAATATTAAGAGGGAAGTTTGTTAGACTGATTCGCTTTCCATAAGTTGGTTACTGATCAGTGTTAAATGTTGGCGGTGATTGGTCTTCATGCTGCAATCTTCCACTGATTAAACATACCCTCTGTTTTACTGTTTTTTTCGTTGCTATCTCCAGTTTCACTCTTCGTTGCCTCTTCAGCGGCGTGTTTCTTTCCGCGGTATGCTCTCGTCTTCTCTGCAATCACATCCTTTTTATTAACAGCTAAAGTTCTTTGATTGCTTTCAACAGAGGCATCCGAGTTCAAATAAGCCTTTTCTTTTTCTCGGTTGCCTGTTCTAGCTGATTGTCCAATAACTACTGCGTCATCATCTGAATCAGATTCTGACTGATCACGTGCAAGTGTGGACGAATCACGGTCAAGACCACCTGCAAGTTTTTTATCTTCTGCATGTGCCTCATTACCTAGAAGGACTTCATCGTGCGAGAGTGCTGATATATCAGCAACTTGATCACGTGGAACTTTTTTACTAAGAGTAACAGCGGTTGTCTCGTGTCGCGCACGTGGCGAAGAATCACGTGTCTCGTCACGTGCGTTATGTTTCTGATTAGGAGTAGAAAGAGGTGCCTGATCACGTGCAAGTAGTGCTGGTGCAAGTCTTTTATCTCGTGCAGCGTCTTTGAGTGCAAATTCCTCAACATGTACAGCTCTATCAGGTTCAAGTGTTTTTCCCACGGGTTTGGTTGACGACTGTGGATCTTTTACATTATAATATAACAAAATACCGGTTATTGACTGACAATTTTGGTATAGCCACGAACGTTAATATGCATGTGATTGTCAACGTAACAAATAGCTTTTTGGTAAAGCGAAACTTTCACTAAGAATGAGAAGAGAAAGCATGGCTGTGTTTCAAAGCATAACAAAGACTGTGAAAGAAACTACAGCAATCTTGCTCTACCTTCACACCTAATTCATTCTCGCGTGCAGCACGACTTAAACTAACATTATTCATTTTACATCTTTACCACAAACACAGCTCTTTTGCATGCAAACACACAAATAAAAGTTGTAAGCAGTTTAGAACGAAATGATTTATTTTATATCTGTTAATACAACTAAAAGCTTCCAATCAAGTAACTAAGTAAGCATCAGGATAAAACGTTTTTGCAGTGCGCGACCTAGGTAAAAATATCACAATAATATGGTCTATACAGCATGTTCTAACCTGACAAACTGTGTCTCCTTGCGTTTGTTAGAGCAGGTCCTGGGTGTCTCCTACTACTTGACGAGCTAGTTACCAGGCCATCATCAGAGTCAGGTTCCGAACCAAGCGACAGGTGACTGGAACTGAAAAGAAAACAAGAGAAGTTCGCAAAGAGTTATATCAGTTCCTTTTTAGCACAAGCGGCAGGAAAACTTGGTCGACTTTTTGCCCCGTTGGGATGACATGCTCCTTAATGAGGTACGCCAGTGTCTTTACTGGGTTTCCAGAACCCAACAAAAAAAGACACAGGCGTACATCTTACCACAAATGCTGCCAGGAAAAAGTGCCTTCTCTAAAACATAATCCGAAGCAATTTTGTGGCCATTTTAACTACTATACCTTCCTCTTGTTCTCGTTTCACGTGCCTCCAGCTCATGCCCAGGTTCCTCTCCCAGATGCTTCATTCTCGCAGAGTGCGCTCTCATTGCTGATTGGATAGTGACAATAGCGTCATCGCGGTCTGTGAAATCCTTGTTAATTTCCTCAATGTACTTGCTACGAACGGCCTGACCTCGCAAGGCGGCCTGGATCTCTTTAATCGCCTACAAATGAATGGCAAAATGTTAGAATACAAAGAACTTTACATTTTAAAAGTGTTTTCGCGGGGTTTTCGTGGTGTAAAAACGGAACATACATGGCGTGATTCGGCAGGTGTGACAGTCCAATGTTAGGGCTTTAAACAGCGTGTAAAGGTACTTCTTCAGCAGAGCTTTCCTTTTTGTTACGCCGTTCTGATGAACCACAAAATTTGCCAAACAGCTGTCAACGGCTACGACCCCGATCTGTTTAGATTCTATCAGTGTCGTGTCTATGTCTTTTGCGTATGTTTTAGTTTACCTGATCCCGGTGAGGCTTTCATAATAAAACCAGTGCATCTCAGTTTACCTTTAGGTTATCTACTCGTTAACATGATTCCAGTTAGAGGAGAAAATTGTTGTATACAAGAAACTTAACAGGTCTCAAGATTTGCTATGGTTGGGAAGATCATAGAGAAGTCTTGTACTTTGTAGCCTGCGAAAACGTACTTTGGGGACCGGTGAAAGGGCGTTGATGAAGGCTTAACGTGACGGTAGCACTCCCAAATCTCCCACCACAAAATCCACTCTGCCACAAAAGCCTGTCCTTACCCTACAAGAACCTGCACATAGACCCCTGAAACGATGGCATGAATTTAAACATTACCTCTTCCTTGGCTTCTTCTTCTTGTTGCTTGGTCTGCAATGAAAATTCCAGTTCAATAAATGTTTATATTTTTTCAGGGCAAGTTTGTAAAAAAAATAAATAACTGTGGAATATTTTTAGGTGAAAGAAATTCATGTTGCCCAAAATTAATACTTATTATATAACAGTTTCTAAACATTTTCTAACTAAGTAGACGTTCGGATCTATAGGGCAGTAAAAAGGGGAAGTTGCGTGAACAACTTCAAACGATAAGGGGCACCCTAGAGGTCTTGGAATCACGTGATCATCTAAAGCCCTCCCAACGTTTGCCGTGAAAATCCCCTGCCACTTGTTACTTCGGCCTTCGGCTGAAGATGTGTCGGACCAGCCCGAAATATCTTGAAGTGCAAGGGTAAAAGACACTTGATACCCTGGGATAAGTTGCGCTGAGGCTCACAGCAAGGCCTAGCGTGCAATAATTCATATCAAATGCTGACTAGTTTATTTTGGTGTGAATGAAAAGTCATTTTCAAAGGAAAGGAAAGAAATCTAGGATTCGCTTTGAAAATGAGGATACATGTAATAAACAAATACTGCAAACAACATTTTTCCTTTGTTAAACCTCTTCGACTGTGGAAAACACGTCAAAAAATTCGAAATTCGAGTGGCAACACGAGCCGCAGGCGAGTGGTTCCATTGCGAATATTTGAAAAACAAACAGCAGCATCATTACAATACCTTCATGCTCTAACTTCCAAAAGACTAAAACTCATGGGCACGCGAGAAATCACTCAGTTATAGTACAAACCTTCTTAACGAGGACACGAAAGGGAAAAAGCTAAGAGTCCACAGCAAAGATATGTGTGTGTCAAAGAGGTGTGGATTGTATGAAGTTTGGAATTTGAGGTAACAAGGCAACCATCTGAAAGAAGAGGTTTCATTGAAACTTGAAAGCTTCATCTACAATGAAGAGATCTAACAAGAATAAAGGACAGGGAAACATCTTTTGGTTTAGCACTTACCCTATCTCTGTGTCTGCGCCAGTTTTTCTGAAGCGTCACGGCAGCGCCGTTTCTCTTCTGTTCTTCCTCTTGTATTGCCTGCTGTTGCTTCTTCCCTTGGTAACCACGCCACTGTCTTTGTAGCGTCTTAGCAGCTCGCTGTTGTTGAAACTCCTTCAACATTCGATCCAAGTCGTCATCGTTATTGTCTGGTGAAGATGTATCCTTAAGGGATAGCTTCCTTGGGCTAAACGTACCAAACCAATACAAAGATTATTGCGCTGCAAAAGAACAAGTTTCTCTCCCTCCTTCTCCGCAGTCTAATACTATTTACACCTTCAGACGTTTCTGTTTGACGAGTTCTCGCATTTAGTGCCCACCAACGCAAAAATACTGCTGCCTTGCTGTATTAAAAGGTCACTTTCAAACACTTTTTTTGCAACGCAATAAACTTGACTTCACGAAACTCATCCACAAATGCGTAAAACTCATGTACTAACAATTTCAACGAAAAACTGTTTGTATTAAGTTTTCGTACAAGTCGAGCGAAAGGAATCTCTTTCGACATTCAAAAATCTGACGAGGTTTCATAAGCTCGCTAGCAGTGTTAATAGACCTCACCTGGATAAACTAGCGGAAGATCTTCTTCTTTCTCCTACAGCAGCCTTCTCGCCTTTTAATATGACTAGCTCATCTTGAGTAGATTTCAATTGCAACCTAATCGTTTATTGTAGTTAGTACAGTAGATTAACAATCCTTATAACCAAGTATAGGCCCGTCTCTACAAACGAATCAACACAGTCGCGGAAAGCTACTGCTTCTATAGAAATAGTTTGTCATTAAACTGTTTACCATCGCCGATCACCAACTTTAGTCAAATTCAAATGTAAACTTGTTGGAAGGTCCATGATTTCAAACAACGAATAAATTCCATTCACATGCATGTCTGTATTTTGGAAAATGTGTAGCATGTAATAAAACAAATCTTCTTGGAATCCACTCTAGGTTAGCAATCTCCTTGTCCCTAGATAACCATGGTGGACAAATCAAAAAACTAAATTCACTCCCATCAGTCCAATAGACCATTTCTGAGTGGCCTCAAGTCTCTGTTTCAAAGCGAGGCTAAGTGCGAAGCCATCGATATGGAAATGATTGTTTATTCTCATGCAAATATCGGCTTCATGGGCTATTGACTCAGAGCCCATGAGGACGAGAGGAATAACTGTTTTAGTAACATAAAATTCAACTAGTTGGTCAAAAAATATCGAGACAAAACAATTTTAGCTAGTTAAAGCTAGACTTTGATCCTTTTTTGCCGCCAAAAAGCCGGCGCTTTTCGCTGCTCAACCAGTCAGAACGCAGCATTGATAATAGGCCACTAGTTGGATTTTACTAAAATTCATTAGCCTCGTTTTGAAAGTAAGAATTCTTGGAACTCGAAAATGGCCTATTCAACCTCTTGTGTAACCACTTCAGCACAATCTGGACCAAAACAGCCTTTTTAAAAACTACTTTACCTCACATCGGGGCCCCTTGTGCCTTTTATTTAGATAGCTAAATCAGAATCTATCAAAGGTACTGCATTTTACTCCCCCACAAACGGCTCAAATTCGGTTAAACAAACCGTTTGAGTTCACAGTGTTGAAAAACCTCAAGTTTACCAAAACTGCATAATATTTCACTTGACAAGATCAATCAAGACAAATACACCTCATTTCAAAGTGGTGGCCAATTTAGGTAGTCTCGTTTCAAGGAAGAAGTTCTCTTGAATTCCGAACATACAATCGAAGCCACGAGGGTTAATTAACATAAACATAAAAGAAAAGTACCATTTCTGGATAAGGTGTATGGCAATCTTTATTTTACCTGAGGTCATCTGCGACTGATCTGTAATGTGCGCGATCTTCTTTCAGTTGCTCAATCACTTTGCGCTGTTTCTCTCTTTCTTCTAGAAGTTCTATTTCTCTTTCTTGAAGCTGGGCGAGTTTCTGAGATGTGGTTCCCTTCAGTTCGATCCTTCCTGGAACTACCAACATAAAATACGAATAAGGTAAGGTAAAGTTTGGTCACTCTATTAACGCTTTAAGGGACTGGTCAAAAAGTATAGGGGGGGGGGTGAGCCGGAGCATTTAGAAATGTGGTTGATAAAAAACACATGACCCACCCCCTCCCTTCGGCACAAAAACGACTGACCCACCCCTAAAGCAAGGTTGGAAATTGCATGACCCACCCCCTAGTTAAAACATGGATGATTGGTTTCCTCTAAGGCAATCCCCTTTTTTCTCTTCGTTTACCGTCGAATGCGTTTCCTGATATTGGGTCGGTCGGTCGGATTGAAAAAAAAAAACTTCAAAAAAAAAAAAAACTAGAAGTCTCGGAATAGTAGGCCCTGGTACCCCAGGATGACGTTAAAAGTTAACATTCACATATTTGGATTAACAAAATGTACAATATACTGTGAAAAATGTTCATGTTTTTGTTCCTGTTTTTCTCTGTGCTCTTATGATGCTCATTTTTCAGATTAAAAGAATTATTTCAAGTGAAAAATGGTGTAACTACGTCGTTACCTTTTTTTTTAAAATGCCAAAAATTTGGGTCGGTCGGACGACGGTAAACGGAGAAAAAAAGGATGGCCTAACCTTGTTCTGTGCTTGACAAAATTTGTTGATACACTGCTACAACCAATATCAAAATCACAGAAATCATACCTTTTACTGAAAAGACAAATGTGAAAAACAGAACATTTCTTGTTTCCATGGACGTTATGAGTCTTGACACAAATATACAGCAAAACAAGGGCATATTGAAATTGTCTGTCACAAAGCATATGAAAATTTCTATAAAGACGACCCATTCCTACACATTACTTGCCGGAAATTCTTAGATTAATGCTCAAAGAAAATTTCTTCCACTTCAATGGAAAGCACTACCTACAAAACCATGGAACTGTAATGGGCACAAAGACAGCAGTTTTGATTCCTTTGCCAATATTTTCATGACATATATTGAAACAACAACTCTAAGCAAAACTGTCTTTAGAACAACAGTTTGGAAATGCTACATACACGATATCTTCTCCCTATGGGACATGAGTAAACCTGACATCGAAGCCTGCATTGAACAAGCAAACTTACATCACCCAACTATTAAATTCATGGCCGAAACATTTGACACTGAGATGCAGCATTTTTAGACACGGTCGTATACAAAGGCACAAGATTCAAGAAAAAATCTATCCTTGATGCAAAGACACATTTTAAACAAACGGAAACCTTCTTGCACACACATTTCACCTCGTGTCACCCTCCAAGTGTTAAAAAGGATTTGTCAAAGGGGAAGCCTTGAGAATCCTACGAAAAAACTCCTCAGAAACAACCTTTGAGGAAAATAATTCAAATTTAAAAAAAAAAAACGCTTGATGGACGGAGGCTACCCACAAACTTTGATAGAAGACCTACTATCAGAAATAAAATTTACAAAAACGAATCTAAACTCCGAAAACAAAACATACAAGGAGGAAAAAGAAATATTGCCATTTGTGACACAATACCAGCCCTCAGTGTCTACTTTAAAGGAAGCTTGAATAATAAAAATGGAATCTTATACAAAACCAGCCATAACTTTAATAAATTTTTAAAGAACCACCAATCATTTCCTTACAAAAAAGGAAAATCATTAAAGGACATGCTCGTTAGAGCAAAAAAAAAAAAGGTTAACAAAGGGTTCACGGGATGTGCGGCCTGTCACCCGTTGCATTTTTCTCACACAACAGGTTTGTGAGTATTTTAGCAATTTAATTCCAGCTGGCTGTGTTTTATATAACAAGTGTGGTCACCTGTCTCGTTAGTGGTTAGTGCTTATCTATGTAATAAAATAGGGTGACCCACCCCCTAAGGATAGCTTAAAATTGCACGACCCACCCCTTGCACAAGGCTCAAAACCTCATGACCCACCCCCTCTCTGCTCCGGCCCACCCCCCCTGTACTTTTTGACCAGTCCCTAACTGTCAAAAGAAAAAAGAAAACATCATTCACGAAGGCAAAATTTAACAAGTCACTGATGCTTCTCTCTTCTGAAAATGCAATTTTCTTGATAAAATTAAATTATACCTTCAGCAGATTTTGAAATACTTTTTCTTCTCACTTCCAAGTCAGTTTGTTTTTCCTCGGGTAAGGATCCCTTGCGAGGCAGTATTTTCTTTCCGCCGGAGTCCTGCAGTTTCTGCAAACCAGCAATGAACGAATCTAATGAATCTAGACCAAACTAAGGCCTTATTTACACTGTAAATTTACCCCGCTAATTTGAATCTAAATCCTGCACTGAAGTAGGATTAAATGATACTTTACTTAAGTGAAGAACAATATAAGAACCGCGATTCTAATCGCTCGTCGAGGTAAAGTTACGGAAAAACGGGCAACAAAAAACGTTCAACTTGTTTTTCAACATTGCTGCAAAACGAGTTGAATATAAAGGACGTTGCGCGTTTTACCACCCACATCAAACCTGTCCTGCAACAAATCAGGTTATTAACAGGTTTGAAGGTGGGTGATAAAATGCGCAACATCGCTATTCAACTCGTTTTGCAGCAATATTGCAAGACAAGTTACACGTTTTTTGTTGCCCGTTTTCCGGTACCTTAAAGGAGCTGTGTCAGGAATTTTATTAAAATTCAAGTAGTAAGAACTGGCGCCAAATTGAGCGAATCATAAAAATAACAGCTCAAGACATCAAAACAAGGTGTAAATAACACAGCAAATAGAAAAGAGAAGGCACAGATAGACAAACTTGAAGAACAATGAAACGGGTCGGATCGAAATTGTGAGTTTTTAAAAACTTGTTAGCCAAGCAGTTTTTCAAAGCTTATTTTTGCTACGTGACATCAGCTTTAAATAGCACAAATGCACACATAAAAAGAAAGGAGGAGACGAGGAAAAACGCTATTATTACGCTATTAAGTTAGTAATTTCTTCGTTAACGTTAAGTTCCATGATAGCGCATAAGAAAGCGTAATTGGCAAGATTAACAAAATGAGCGAGACAGCTGTCACACAGCCCTTTTGATTCCTGAGCAGCGTAACTGCCATCGGCGGATAGATTTCACAAAGCTACGACATTCTCAAAGTAACTCTATTTCGTGTAAAGGACAAGTGCTCTTCTGGGTGTTTTGTATAGCCATGACAAGAAAGGCATAATATCTGTCTTCGTTAAACGTATGCATTTGTTATTTGCGCATCCGTTAATATAGAACTAATCCGTAATGTCTGCAAATAACAACAGTAAAAATAACCTCCACTAAAATAGGTAATAGAATAGACTTGCTACAAGTCGACATCTCATAAGTTCTTAAAAGTGAGCGAAGCAAGCTTCAATCCATGAGGTCGCGCAGCGATCGAGCGAGCGCGACGAAGTGTCGAGGTCGACTTGTTTCGCCTGAATGGATTTGAATCATATTATAAATTCACGCGGGAAAAAAGGATTGACAGATGCTGTGTCGGGAGGGGCATGAAATATCACTCACTGGTGATATTTCATGGTCAATTGTCACGATCTCACTGGTAGAATTTTCGACCGGTGAATTTCGCGCCAAACAGGTATGAAAAGTCCTTTAAAATGGCATATTCAACCTGTGTTTACCAATATGGACTGAACAAGCTATAAGGAAAAAACATAAAGGACTTTTAGAAAGTCCAGTAACAGAACGGCCAGTACATTTACAAAGTGACATTTTTTTTCTGTTAAAGTGCAAGCACTCTACTGGACACCTGGTCTAACATTCGACTTTAAAATGGTCGACAGTGTCTGCAAAATTTGAAATAACAAAAATAAGGATAAAACCTATATTAAAGTATCACATAACTTACTTCCTCCAGTTCGTGAATTTTAGCCAGAAGTTGCCCTCGGTTCATATCTGCATACTCGGCTGAAATCACAAGTACCAACAATTTGCATATTAGTGTTTGGGATCAAAATACTGTACTCAATAACATTTTGCATCAATTTAAAAGCTTCAGCGAAACATACAAGTCCCAAAATTCAAACAAATATTAAGCAAAAGTCGACAACAAAATTTAGCAAGACTCTACTGACTTTTCAAAGCCACTTTCTTTTCTCCAGTAGACGAATTTTCTATTGCTGCCAGCAAATCTTTCTTGAGACTGCGATTTTCCGCTTTCAAATGGTCATTTTCCTCTAAAGAATGAACAAAAACAAAGCACACATCACATTCAGAATTCACGTGCTCATAAGTACGGAAAAGGTGTCTTTTTATTCGAACATACGAAACTTCTAGCAACTTGTCAGTGTTGTCATTTCTCTGAGGCCTCCTCTCCCTTGGAAATCAGGGAAAAGAGACCTCTGCTAACAACTGGCGACCCTTGACGGCTACTCAGCAAGGTTTCAGTCACGAGGAGACGATGTCCATCGGTTCTGAAACGTTACTGACCTGTGTTCCTTAATCTCTTTGAACTCAACACGGGAAGCGCTTTTCGCTGCTCACTCTACTCCACTGTTTAAGAGAATCAAGACATTACTCCTAGTCTCTAATGGGACATGTTGACTCAAGTAATTTTGCAAATGAAAGTAAAAATTTGCATCCTATCTTAATAATGAAGTAGCAATGTTTTTCGGTAAAAACCCTACATTAAAAAATTTTACAAGTGTAGTTTACCAGTGTGGCTTCTGTTTCAGACTCTGAAACAGTGACTACACTTGTAAATGTTTTGACCCCAGGAGCCCATGGAGAGTCTATCAGCTACTAACAAGAGTCAAGGCGGGTTAGACTAGCATTCTGTAGAACAGTCTGTTAGAGTTTTAAGGCGACATTAGGGAGTTTAACCAACTGACGTAGTTTTTGAGCGATGCAGGTCAACCAGAAGTGGAGTTTGTGACTTGTAAGCCGTGACTTCGAACAAATTCTCGGACAAATCGTCTCTTTAAGAGTGAAGACTCTAAGAAATACAAATTTGGTAGCGTCAAGGTATATTTAAAAGAGAAAAAGGCTCACTTCCGGGAGACGTGCGTCGCTCAAAAACGTCGCTGCTTAACTCCCTATTTAGCCTGTTCCATGTGTTCAGATTGTGGGAGCGGTACGAAAAGATGTGAGCAGGAAAAACAGCGAGGGGACGCCTACAACGGGCTAGGCGACATTCACTATGCGTCACAAATGTGCGCAACATGGTTGGTTTTCAAAATTATACAGCTATTTCGAGAAAGGTTGTCGGACAAAGTGCGCGCGACAATTCCGAAAGGTATTGTGGGGGATTTTGAGTTCAAAAATTTGAAAGAATGGCACGAGCAACCGTGGAGGTATGTTTGCGAGTGCTAGAGAAAGAAACAAAAGTATGTTCGACAGCTACAGTTCAGGAACAGTGTATTGATCATATCCCATAATACCTCAGTTTCAGGATTGTCGCGTGCACATTTTTTCTGACAACCTTTCTCGAAATAGCTGTATGTAAAATTGGTGAATTTTAAACAATATCATTTTTCATACCTGATAGTCGCTGAAGAGTTAAAGTTGAAGGCTTTTCTTTCGATCTTCTTGATGAGGGACTACTTCTTGGAGAGCTGAAAAAATGCCCTCAAATATCAACGCGTGGTTCAGAAACAACAATTGAAGTCTGTACAATAAATCTCGTGAGATGACCATTGCAACAAAGACGCTTTGCCACAGCATTTGATTTTGGGTACCCGGCGAGCAGGGGTTTCTTTCTGACATGGCTTTTAGCATTTTTTAAGTCGTTCGCATGGCTTGTCAGTGGCTTCGGGGCGTAAACAAACCAGCTTCGAGACTGACAAGCGAAGTGAACGACTTCGTAAATGCGAAAAGCCATGAAACAGAGAAACCTCTGCACGCAGGGTAGATTTCAAGTTACCGAGCTTAGGTAATAAGTGGGCGGGGAACTGAACAACGAGGAAATTCTTTTAGTTTATGTTCTTTGTGTTTCCTAAGAAAGTAGCTGGGGGTCGCAGAAATTGACGCAAGCTGTTGTTGGTGTCCCTGCAAAGTCTGACAAAGCTTAATAAACACTGAAATGTATATTAATGAGTGTGTGTATACCTCCAGCCTCCAGGAGGGTCATGAACCTGTGCTTGCTGCATTTCCAAAAGAGCCAGTTGTAATCTTTGAACCTGCAAGGCAAACAAAAGGTGAAAAATGAACAAATTTAGAAGTTTAGAAAACTGTACAGAATGAGTTCAGAAAAGAAAAAAGCAGCGTCAGCTTTTAAAATAAAGAGCATACGGCAATAAAAGGTTAAAAACTTGAAGACTAGAAAAGATGTAAATATGTGACCATTTCGTGAAACCAAACAAAGAACCTAGCTGTGGTTACTAACAGTTTCTTTTATTCTTGTTATCATACACTTTCGAGATTTGCCTTCTTTTTATTATCAAAAACTTGATCTTGAGATTGGGTAAAAAGTGAACTTTTCGTTTACTTTTTTATAGTTTTCTCGCTTAAAACAGTCAAACTTTCTGTTTCGATTCACAAGAGAGAGAACTTAAAGCGATGGCTGCACGTTATGATTTATTAGAACTGAATACATTACCTCTTGATAGTAAGTCTCACTCTGTATTTGCAGCTCTTCAATGTTCGTCATTTTCATGTCTTTCTTCAGTTTACTGTTGATTAAGATAAACACTGATGATAAATTCCGGCATGTTAATTCCTCTTTTTGTTCTCAGAGTCAATTGCTATAAAGCAGTTCAGTTCTTACCGATACTACACATTTAAACGTTTCGCGAAAAGCCCTGTTTATGATTCGTTTCAGTGTTTCAAACGGTCTTTCAAGTAAACACCAGTTATACATGTATGAACTACAATAAATCCTATGAACAGTTTCAGTCTGGACTTCTCACAAATTGAGGAAATGCAAAAATAGTAATGGCATCAGCGTGTTGCCATGGATGTACACTGAATTTGCAACAAAAAACTGACTTTTTTGGAAACCCCAATCTATACCCTACAGCTGTTCAAGTATATTTTCTGTTTTGTTTGAGGAACGTTTGAATTTTGTGTTCAAAGACAGGAGGTTTTGTGACTGAAGAATACGGTCGAGCCATCTTAAGCAGCCCTCGATCTATTCGATGGCCACTTAACAAATTCCCAGAATTTTCTCTCCATATTAACTGTAAATTCAAACTCCATTGGCCAGTCGCCTCGATCAAGTACAAGCAGTCACCCTGTTTCACTCTACACTAAGCTTGTGAATAGTCAACAAGTTTGCCTCCTACCAAAAGGAATTCTTACACTCTTTTCAACTTTCTTTCTTTCAGCTTCTTGCTTGCTTCCATGCATCAGCTTTTATTGTGCTATAACTACCGCTAAGGGCAAATAAAGGGTCCCTAGTTATTGTTAGAAAATATTTATAAAGATGATGATTTGCGTGCCTCTACCTTAGTTCAGTTTCCTTGTCCTTAACAGTTCGCTCCACTGCATGGAGTTTCTGTTTCAGACTGTTAACAATCTGCACAAGAAAAGGATTCAATCCATTAATTTATTCATTGAATTTTCACTTCTATTATTTTCAAAACAATTACTGTATTGTTACATTAGTTAAAAACCGCTGTATAAGCCTTCACTGATAAAGGCTTAGGACATACAGATCAAAGGCTTAACAATTACCAATAATATTTATTTATTTTTTGAACAACAGACAAAACAAAGTGTCAAGTAATTTTATCGACTCAAATAAAAGTACTATAATTTTTGCATTAATACAACAAAGAATATTCAAATCAGTCATTTTAGGACCCATGTAAAGGTGGTTTTCACCAATAAGCTACATGTAGAATAGTGCTAATTTGAAAGCAGTTATCATTGTGTGCAAAGAAAGTAGTGTTCGATAGCCTGAGGCTAGTGGAGTTGCTATAGGGCTACTGTACTCTGTTCAGCCACGTGAAATTTTTTGGGGAATTCAAATTGCAGAAGAACTGTTGAAAGCCACTTCAATTCAAAATCTAGCCTAGAGTTTCTATATAACTATATAATGTAATTTTAAGCAAACTACAAATTTGACACAGTGGCTCATTTTCTTACTTGGCAAAATAAAATAATAAAATTGTAAATAAATAAATAAATAAATAGGTTTACAATCAAGTCAAGTACTTACAGCACTGGTGTCTCCTTTCTTGTCAGTTAGTGTCCTTCTCATGTCCTCTGGCTGCAGAGGAGATGCCCCATTGAAAAGAAAAATATGTTTAGTTCACACTTGATGGGCGCAAATTCCAGTAAAGAAAAATATATGTATTTATTGCTATTAATAATTAGTAAAATCCAGCTAGTGGTCTATTATCAATGCTGCACTCTAATTGGTTGAGCTACTACTAGGCTACATGTTATAGCCCACTAGTAGTGAAAAGCGCCGGCTTTGAGACCAAAACAATGGTGACAATGGATTTAACTAAAACAATTATACCTCTCACCCTGATGGCCTCTGAGTCAATAGCCCATTTGACCTTCAGCCTCATGGACTATTGACTCAGAGCCCATTTGGGCTCAAGGAGTTAATTATCCCTGCCTAATTTAACTATTTCCTAGATAAAGCTGATACGAAATACAATAAAGATACAAGGGAAAAAGAAAACAAAGAAACATTCCAGCCAACACACCGGAAAAAAAATGGGGTTACTATTTTTATTAGTGTGTTGCAATGACACAAGATGGATATTACATCATACCTTGCAATAAAAAAGTAAAGCTTCATGGAAAGCTTAGTTTGCCGCCAAACACAAAAAAATATTATTTTTCATTCTTAACTTTTTCTTCTGGTTCTTATAGTCCTGAATTATGTCACTGTTTCTGCATCTTGAAAAATTTAGTGTTGTTTAAGGTTTATGTAATCCACTTAATCTCTCTCTTGAACCAAGATCCTTAATCTTTTATGGTTTACTATACTTCTTTATTGTTTTTCCATTTTAAGAAAATTATTAATATTTTGAAGTTTCCTTAACTTTATATTTAGAAATCCTGTACATTGAAAAAATAGGACTATAAATACTGTGACAGAGCTCATTACAATGTAAAAAATCAGTTAGTACTCTCAAAGTAAGATTATAACATGAAAAACATGGGGGAAAATTATCTATGATAGAACAAATCTTTATGCAATTTTTAGAATATAGTTAAATCTGTGAATAAATACATCCAATCACAACAACCCTTGCAGTGAAGAGTTTGCTGGAAGTTGCTTGTAAGTTAGAGAAAAAATGAATGAATTATCAGGGAATTTCACTTTTCCTTTCCATACAGGTATTACTTGTGTATATTGGAGGAGGCTAAGAGGGTATGGTGAAATCAAATAGGACAGATTAACAAGAGAGGCAACTTGTAACAAGAGGTACTGAACACCAAATGTACATCAGTTAGTTATAACATCTATGAGCTAT